>NW_022990125.1:1773121-2024234 GCF_902827175.1 Gymnodraco acuticeps | reverse complement strand
TAACAGTGAGACAATCGTTATGTGTTAAAGTAGATTCCTGACACTGGAAACACTCGATTGACACAAACACATAATTCAGTTACTTTGAAGTACTCAAATACTGTTCTTTAAGCAATAGCAGAACATTTTGGTAAATATGTTGTTTTGATTTCCCCCAAGAGACGATATGTTGAGGCCATGTTGCATAAAAACTGAAAGCATCCTGACTCTCCAAAGGTTGTATTGTTATGTTGCAATACAAATACTTACTTAAAGGACTGTATGCTTGTATAACTTGCTTTTAGTAGATACAATTTAGACTTATTGTAATTGAGAGTGTTTACATTGTTATTACTGCCTCTTAAAAAGCAGCTTACGCGATTTTTCCCACACTGCTGTTTGGCTTCTATAACAGTATTTGTGTGATTTTTGTATTTGTATTTATTATAGAAGGACCATGCATACAAAAACATTAATCTCAGCAAAGAGAAGAGATGCAATATGCCAGATTATAGCTAATAGCTAATTTCAATCTGTGGTCCTGTGATGTAAAAAAAAAGTTGAACTCTGGACTCTTTTTTTCATAATCAATCAGAAATATAAAATATATTTGCACCTGTTTTACCATAAAAAGGTTCCGCAGTTTTGGAAATTAATCTTGACTACTCACATGATTTCAGTCCGTCGGCAGTGTCCTGAAATGGGAATCACCTCGATTCTCTTGATGACTCGGACAGGCATAGAAGAGATGGTCCGGATGCACATACAGCGCTGCCTCGGAAAAGCTGTGAGATGGAACACAAGTTTTACCCCTGAGAAACCTCTGAAAATCTGAATGAAATGTGAATACTGCTTCATTCACTTTTTTAAACGTTTGGTTTTACTGTTGAAACACAAATGATGTTAATGGTCAATGTCATTCTCAACCTTGGAAATAGTTTTTGACACAAAAGCTCAAACTCAAGGCACTTCTTGTTGGTAGATCTTTCTAGAGCTTTGAACAGCATCTCACTTTCTTCCTGAGAGGACAAAGTTAGCTCAGGTTCACTTTTCATTTGATAAAAGGAATTACTCAAATTCGGCTGAGAAAAAAGCCCAAGGTGAAGTTGAAAGCTCCAGGAAAAGCAAAGAGCAAGGTTTAAAGTAACTGAACCGTGAGTTATGATTGTTTCCAGTGTCAGGAGTGTACTCTAACACATAACAGATTGTAACACTGTTAACTTGGCTAATAACTGAGAATAGTGGAAAGTATGAAATGTGGTCAAAGAAAACAAGATAATAAACATACTCTAAATGAAAAGGAACAATAAATCAAAAAGAAAATAATAAAACAATGAAACCATCCTCATAGAAACATAATTATTGTGTTTTTGTCAAATTGCCTGCCTATAGCAAATCATCAAAAATGAAATTGGTGTTATAGCATGATAGTCTTAAATTAGAGCAACATAAAGTTCTTAAAAATGTACAGCTTCAATATAGGTAAACTATCATTAGATGCAGATGGCAGCTTAGTGTTTGGCTAAATTAGGATGCACAAATTACAAAAAAAAATCATAGTAAGAGGAATCATTCCAACATACTGGATTACACAGTTAAGAACACTTAAAAAAAAAAAAAAAATGTGTTACCTTGCAGAGAGGCGATGCAGCAGCAGAGCATCAGAGCGGACAGGAGGAGCGTGGCTTTAGTCATCATCTTGGCGGTTGTTTGATCTTTCAGCACCGATGAAGATGTGAGAGTGGTGTGACAGTGATGTGAGAGTGGTGTGAGAGTGCTCTGTGGGTCAATGTGCTGGAGTCTGGCTTTATACAGTAGAAAACAAGGAAGCATGTCACACCTTTCCTGTCTTGACACATACAAATGTAAAAATGGTGGCATCTTAATTTTTTAGGGGGGTTTCTGCTAAATGAGTTTGGAGTTTCCTTCTGAGGGTCTTTATTTTTACTGATCTATCAAGAAAACTAAATCCACATTGACATCATGGAATAATTGTATTGTATTGACTTTGGTAACAATAAATGCAATTACCATTGGATGTTTACGTAAACATATAGACATACAGTATACTGTAAGAGTCAGAAATGATGTTTGATTATAAATGTATTAAGCTTTAGCAGCATTTGTAAACTATTACTCTAACTACATTTTTGTTGTGAAATATTTTGGTTTCTTCTTTTCTAAGGTTACATTCTGACATACACTTATTGACATACACTTAAGTAAAACATTTTTTATTGATATTTATTTTGTTGTTGTTTATAATTTGCATTGCATTTGATATTGAGGTCATCCAAAAGTATCGGAAAGCAATCAGGTTACATTACTTTATATGTTGATACTTAGATTAGGTCACTCGTTGTTTTTTTTTTTAATGTTACTACGGATTACATTTTTAAAGTAACCCTCCCAACCCTGACTAAAGTGATATAATACCCCATATAAACAACATGCAATTTAGTCACAAGAGGATGCATCGCATCGGTTTATGGGTCTGCTTAATTTAAGTGTTCTACTCCAAAGATGATTTACAATAGTTACCTACAGAGGTGACGCCTGAATATGATATGAATTGATTCTCAATTTTACTTTCAGATGTTCATTAAAAAAATACATAAGCAGTCAGGCTGCATTCAAAATATATATTTTCATTTGGACAATTTGGGCCAAAGCAGACTGATAGAATGTGTTTATGCACCAGTTTGTGATAACCCGGAATCAGGAACAGAGAATACTTGCTACTTGATACTGGAGAGTACCAAGAACCAACTCAAACAGAGCTGTACTTCTGTATTTTACCACAGACTGATAACCACATTCCTTTTTCTGGTAAGTATTTAATCAAAGTGGACTTTTATCACAAAATTAGACTGTAGTTCTCGTTTATGAAAATAAGATGTATATTCTAATATCAAATTTGAACTAGAGAATGCAATTCCTGAAGAAATTGCTGGTGGGAATTATGGAGTCAGATTTGGGTCAATATTCTCGCGCGTAAAACAAGCTACTCACGAGCGGAAAATGTGCTTTTACACGCGCATAAATGACCCTCGCGCGCAGATTAAACCCCCGCGAGCGGCTCTGAGATAGCCCTCTTGCTTGCTCGCGGGAGTGTCAGCCTCGCGGAGTCTGTCTACGCGCGCGTGAAAAGTTTCTGGCACTTTGGGGCGGAGCCACTGGACTTTGATTGACAGCTGCCAGGAAACCCGGGGTTGCCAGGTTTGATAAATGCCTGAACTGCCAAGAGCCGAGCAGTGACGGCAGCAAAATCTAGGTGCGTACAGCCAGTAGCTAGCAGTTTTCGACGGACACAGCCCACTGAAAAATATATTGTTTTATAATCAAATTAATGTATATTACATTACATTACATTGCATTTAGCTGACGCTTGTATCCAAAGCGACTTACAATAAGTACATTCGACCAGGAAGACACAACCTTGAGAAAACAGAATCATATATATATATATATATATTAGCTGTACACTTTACGAATATAATAGTTTTTTATGGACACTTTAAACCAAGTGCCAGAAACTTTTCACGGCGCGCGTAGACAAAATCAGACTCCGAGAGGCTGACACTCCCGCGAGCAAGCAGTAGGGCTGTCGCATTAGCCCTCGCGGGGGTTTAATCTGCGCGCGAGGGTCTTTATGCGCAGTGTACAATCACATTTTCCCCCGCTCGTGATAGCTTGTTTTACGCGCGAGAATATTGACCCAACATCTGACTCCATACAAATGCTTTTATGCTGAAAAGCTGATTGCTAAACTGCTATGCTGAAATGTAATGGTGTAAGAAGAAAGTGAAGAATTTAGATTGAAATGATACATGAAAACTGGGGGCTTGAATGTGTGATGAGAGAAGAAAGAAAGTAAAAAGGCTTGGAAAAAGCAGCAGAATATTTGAACTGCAAACTTTCGAACTAACTTGATGGCGAATGATCTGTTGCCATGCCAACGGCATTTGATGACATCCCATAATACGCTTAGATGCGCTGATGGCTGCATCGTTACGAAACCTGTGAAGTTTTGGGCCGTGTTGGAGCATTTTCACTGAAGTTATGAGAAAACCGTGTTTCATGGTGAGCATTGTGTTGCCATGGCAACGGCAATTGAAGAAATCTCAAAACTGTCCTGTAGATGTCTTCACGGCTTGGACTGTTAGCACACATGTGAAGTTTGAGTACTTTTTGAACATTTTCATAGGAGTTATAGCGACATCGTCTTTTATGGCGAGGGATTCGTTTCCATGGAAACGGCATATGAAGACATGCCATAATTGACGTAGAGCTGTTGAGGGCTGGACCGTTAACCATTATCTTGAAGTCTGCTGCTGTTTTATGGTGAGGGATATGCCATAGTAACACCATATTACATAACATCAGATTTGATGTAGAGCTGTGTTAACCATTATCTGAAATCTGCTGCTCTGAGCATGTCAGTTGGAGTTATGACATCATCGTGTTCCATGACACAGGTGTTTATATTTGAGCTAAAACGTGTCCAGAGATCAAAGGTTTCCATGGTGATGTGCAGTAATCAGTGAGAGGAGAGCATTTTCATTGTTCTGAATGAGAGATAAACCTCTTACTTGTGAACGTTTTGTTGAAGAACCGTAACAGATATCGGTGAAATTTCAAAGCGTGAAGCATGTCAAGAAACTTGAGCATCTGAAGTGTACTTTTTGTGTACTTTCGGGTTAATAATGTGGCCTTTTTGGCAGATTAACTAAAGGTGTGCGGCTGCTGTGGTGGGGAAAGATGAGGCTGAACTTACAATGGAGACATGTTGAACGTTTTTGTCACTTCATGCCCTCAAGAGGCATTTTGTTTAATTATTTTTGCTTAATTTTGTTTAATTTCTCAAGCTACGAGATGTTTTCCTACGTTTGTCCTGAAAAAGTATGTCTCAGGAATGTAGGATTTGGGAATTATGGCAGGTTTAAAAGAAAATATGAAGGCAAAATTAAATCTGTCCTCCACTCTAAAATCTGAAGAAGGCCACTTTACCAAGGTCTGAACAATGTTTAGTATCTCTAAAAGTATGAATCAGATTGAAAAGTTGTGTTACACGAATAATGTCAGAAAGATGTGCAACATTTTGAAGTTGGAATGAGGTTTTTGAGTGAAACTATGAAGGAACAGTTAGTAGTTGAAGTCGCATGAAGAGTTTTCAAGTCTGAAGAGTTTTTCCATGTTGATGTGGTTGACAGCATGTCGAAGATCACATCATATGTATATCCGTTGTTAAAATATTCCCTTGAGATTTCCATCTCTTCTTCCATTCTTTCCAACTCAGTTTAAAAAATTGGTGCAAGAAACAGCTGAATAGAGAGCCGAAGTCCTCCCTTTTCCGGTGGACCTCCATGGGACCTTATTTTGGAAAAATTATGTATTGAAGTCAATGGCGAGAGAACAATTATCTTTCGATCCCGTTTGAATTGTGCCACGAATTACACATATGATGTTTGTCAATTTAAAAGATAATTTTGCAAGTAAAAAAAATGTTTGCAGTAAAACTGTAAAGTAACACTTTTTTCTGTGTGAAACCGCTCAATGAACTACATCTCTGGTCTTGCACAACACACGTCACCAACACCAAGATGGCCGTCAGTATTTATTTATTTTTTTTTAAATGTTTTATTGAACATTTTTAAAACATACAAAAGCTCGGTGAGGATATCATCAACTTATCAACATAAGTGCAAGACATTCATTCAAAATAAGACAAAAATAATACATCCAATAAGAGCCAGGGGGAGAGAAAAAAAGCATAAAGGCACAAAAACATTTGAGAGGCATTAAGCTTACTTAAAATAATAACCATTTGGAAATGTCATTACAAATCTTTATAGACATGTTACAAGATTGTATTTTCTTAAGGGACAGAAAAAAGGACTTGAACTCATTTATGAAACAGGGAAAGGAGGGCTTGCCTCCTCTCCATTTACTACAATGTAAATGGTACTTACCCAAAATAATAATTATATTTACCAAATCAGATATGGGAGAATCCAAATTATCAATATAATATAAAATGTGATATATTTTGAAGGCCGGAATGTTTGTTAATTTAAGTAACAACCAATCTCTCACATTCGACCAAAACAATTTAGAAAAAGGGCATGAGAAAATAAATGTTCCAACGATTCATCAGATAAATTACAAAAGGAACATGGTTCCACTTCAAATTTAAATCTTGAATTTAAAAAAGTAGAAACCGGGTAGATTTTATGAACAATTTTAAAATGAGTTTCTTTTGCTTTAGGAGAAATAGGCCATTTTATAAAATAAGATAGAGCTTTTTCCATTACAGATAAAGTGTCTAAATCGGTCCCTTGTGGAAATAAGCCTCTGTTCAAATTGTGAAAAATTTGGGATTTCAAAGAAGCATTAATAGATTTGTTATTCTTAAGAGTATCGCCAATACATTCCAAACTAGGTAAAACTGATACAACATTTGAGTACAGTAAAGTATTATGAATCATTTCAATAAGTGGTACAGGAATTACTTTACAGATTTTGTTATAATCTTTAGCAGTGCACGTTATATTGTATTGTTGAAAAAGCCAAAACATCTAGCAGTTTACCATTGCAATCTAGTAAATCACTAACAAACAAAATACCCCTCTCATGCCAATCACTCCTAAACAAGGATTTTCTGTTTATAATAATCACTCTATTGTTCCATAAAGTAGATCCATGAGGAGAAAAATTGTGGGTAAATATCATTTTACAATAATGAAGTATATGCTTATGAAAATTTGACAATTTGGTCGGAATCTTATTAACCTCAAAATCACATTTTAAAAGAAAATCAAACCCTCCTAGACGTTTAAATATGGCCTTTGGAATATGGAACCACATGGATTCTGGCTGGGACAAAAAAGCTTTCAACCATTTTATTTAATTGTTCCAATCATCGATTCAAAGTCTAAAGCTTTAATTCCACCTTTATCATATTCTTTAACAAGCTGTGACTTTTTAATGTAGTGAGTTTTATTTCTCCACAAGAATTGGAAAATAATTGAGTTGTTTTTTTTAATATTGGCCGAAGAGACAAAACATGAGTGGCATGGATAAATAAGTTTAGATATACCTTCTGCTTTAGTAAGAAGAACTCTGCCAAAAATAGTAAGATCTCTAGTTAACCAACGACTGAGAGATTTCTTCATATCTGTGATACGGTTACAAATATTAAGAACTTCTCTCCTGATATAATTTTTAGATAATGTTATTCCTAAATATTTCACTTCAGGTACCACTCTAATAGAGTCAATAATGGAATCATCACATGAATGGATAGGGAGTAATTCACATTTTGAAAGATTAAGAGATAACCCTGATGCTTTTGAAAAAATTGAAATTGTTTTTAAGAGTTTCCTTTACCATGGATTTATTCTTTAGGAAAATGGATGTGTCATCCGCAAATTGACTAATTTTAAATTATTTGTGAAAGAGGGTAATGGCTAATATTTTGTGATTCTTTATAATAAGCGTTGTTAAAACTTGGGTGGTCAGAATAAATAATTTTGGGGAAATAGGGCAACCCTGTCGAATACCACGTAAAACCTTAAACCTAGGGCTCATTCCAGGGTTCAAAGATACAGAACTATAGATGTCCGAATAGAGCATCCTAATTATGTTGCAGAAATGTTCACCAAAACCCTGAAATGTTAGAGTTTCCATTAAAAAGGAATGTTCAACAGTATCAAAAGCCTTATAAAAATCCAGAAATAGTATGAGACCTTCAGTATCAATAAACTCCTGGTAATCGAGCATATCCAATATCAGTCTGGTATGGTTATGAATACTTCCTTAATAAAGGCTGATTGACATTCATCTACTAGTTGATTCAGACCTGAGTTTAACCTGTTAGCATAAACATGTGCTAACAGTTTGTAATCATTACATAGTAGGGTAATAGGTCTCCAATTATCCAACAAAAGATTATTTTTATTTGGTTTTGGAATTAAGGTAATTAAGCCATGTTTCATGTTTCATGGTTGGCGAAAGGTTTTCCTGCTGAAATGCAATCTGTGAAAGCCATATAAAGCATTTTTTCGCACATCTGACCAAAATATTTGTAAAACTCTATGGTTATACCGTCCAGCCCTGGTGATTTGCCACCAGACATTTGCCGTCATTTGCCGTCATTTGGCCGTCAGTAGTACTGTCTTGCCAAAAAAGGGATTGCCCTCCCACTCAGGGCTTTTTGGAGTAGATCACATCATGACCTACTACAAAACCTAGGGGTACGCAAAGATGATTTCAGTCTAGCAAGGGTAACAACAGCAGAGGTACTCATTAAACTGAGCGCCCTCCAACCTAACAAGGCCACTGGCCACGACAATATCCCCTCCAAATTCCTCAGAGACACAGCAACCGCCATCTCACCAGTCATAGCTCACATAATTAACCTCTCCATAAAACAGGGAAAAGTACCCAAAGACTTCAAAATTGCAAGAGTAACCCCCCTGCACAAAAAGGGCAGCAAATTGGACCCAGGCAACTACCGCCCTGTTTCTATACTTACCTCCATCTCGAAAGTCATGGAAAAAATAGTATATGAACAGGTCGAAAAGTACCTCGCGGAAAAGAAACTAATCTATGAATTTCAATCTGGCTTTAGAACATCCCACTCCACTGACACATGCCTTCTTTATTTGAGCAACCACATCAAACAAGAGGTGGACGAGGGCAAGTACTGCGGCATGGTGATGCTGGACCTACAAAAGGCTTTCGACACTGTCAATCACCCCATTCTGATTGACAAGCTAAAAGCAATTGGTTTTGATAAACTATCGGTGAGCTGGATGCAATCCTACCTGGAGGGGAGAGAACAGATGGTGGAGGTAAACGGTACTCTGTCCCCCCCCCCCCTCCCAGTGAGCTGTGGTGTTCCACAAGGAAGCATATTAGGTCCGTTACTGTTCCTAATTTATGTAAATGACATGTCATCAGCATGTGACTGCAACTTGTTCCTGTTCGCGGACGACTCAGCCCTGCTGGTCTCTGACAGGAACAGGTTGCAGGTTGAAAAAAACCCTCAGCTCCGAGCTCGGCAGAATCTGCACCTGGCTCGCCGATAATAAATTATCATTACACCTGGGTAAAACAGAGTCCATTCTCTTCGGTTCGAAACATAATCTCAGCAAATCCGACGACTTCTCAGTTGCAGTGGGCGACATTATTGTCACAAGTAAGAAGGAAATTACATACCTAGGATCTATTCTTGAGGCAAACCTCTCCTGTGACAAAATGGCATCCAATGTAATAAAAAAAGTCAATCAAAGAACTAGATTCCTATACCGGATCTCCTCTCTGGTAAACAAAAACACCCTGAAAACTCTGGCAGGAGCACTCATTCAAGGGTACTATGACTATGCTTGCACGTCATGGTACCATAGCACCTCCAAGGCGCTAAAAATAAAACTTCAAACATCGCAAAATAAACTGGTCAGACTACTGCTTTCATCTAGAACCCACCTCACCTCTGCCCACTTTGACAACCTAGGATGGCTTAGAGTAGACGACAGAGTACAGCTACTTGCAATGGGCCTGGTCTACAAGATCCACTACATCTCTATGGTACCCATGTACATGTCAAAATTCTTCCCAAAGGTCAAGGAATACCATGATCATAACACCAGAGGGAGCTCCACAAATCATGTGAAACCCAGATTTGGCACAAAAAAGGGGGAATACACGTTTCGCAATTATGCCACATCAAGGTGGAACGCTCTTCCCACAACTGTAAAGGAAAGTAAAACTATACTTACCTTCAAAACCTCTCTTAAAGAGCACCTTCGGGGGAGAGCATTGCAAAACTGGCCCCGGTAATGGTACAAATCTCAACCTGTCGTTCAATGGACAGCTTCCCCCCCCCCCATCTATGTATATACTCGCATTTTAGACTCTGATACTAACTGTATATCTGTAGACTTGGTATGTCTTAAATGTCCGGTTAGGATGTATTAGAACGAAATCTAAAATGAAAATTGTAAATAAGCAATCTGTATGTAAAAAACCACCTGTATGTAAATTGTAAATAAGCCATCTGTATGTCTTATATGTCTTAAATGACATGATGAATTGGAAATGGGGGACCCTGATGTAAACAAGACGAAAGTCTTTCTCTGGTCTGCATCCCCTTAACAATTGTATGTTTTGAGCTGTACTGTACTGTACCCAATATACAAGCTGTTAATAAACTTTTCAATCAATCAATCAAAAACTCACCCTCACTATCATCAGGGTTGCCAACTCTCACGCATCTGGCGTGTGACACACGCTTTCACTCTCAATCTCACGCTCTCACGCTGTCCAAACTATTGTCACGCCAAAAACAAGATGAACCGGCGATCGTTTTTGGTTAGTTATTTACAATGTTGAGTTGACAGCTGCTCAAGCTGTCGATCCGCTCCCTCCCCGGCGCCCCCACCACTGTTTTAACAACGTTAACAGAGAGCAGAGCAGTGGGAGCCGGTTGGTCAATCCCGACCCGTATTGCGCATGCGCAGATCTAAGATCCAGTAGAAATGATAAAAAGTCAAAGTCTGCTGCTTATTGTTCTACTAGCCAAAATAGAGTCAAAGAGTATATGAGAGTGAGAGTGTGTTAATTAATATATTTGGCAGTTTGGAGTAAGTCTGTAGATTTGTTTGTGTGTGTTTCATGTATAGGCCTCTCACTGTGTTGGATACATTTTCCCGGAAATTGTTGCGATAAACGATAATATTGTCGGCACCGTTGTCTGACCATTTTAGACCACTGACATACAGTGGCGCCTCCAGAAATGTTTCATAGGGGTGGCCAAATGGGGCCACTGAAAATCTTGGGGTGGCCCACCAAAACCAAGAATGTAATTGTTGTAAAAGTATAGACTAGATGAAAACAATGGCAAAGAGAATCACCTACTGATATACTTTGGTTTCTTATGTTACATTTTCTGATACTATTCATCTGAAGTGAATATAATACGGATAGTTAACATTTTACTTCAAACAACATTTAAAAGAACCTTGTTTTGTGTTATGTATACATGTGTTGGTGATTTATTGTTTTGTTTTTTATATATGCTAGTTGTTCTTTCCTTTTAAAAAGACAAATACAGCTTAATTTAAATAAGTTCCTTTATTGTAAGGCACAAAATGTTCAGCATTCTCAACACATACAATACACAACAGCAACACAACATGTTCTTCAGTTATATTATGTCTCTAGGTTATAAATTGTTTTAGACTGAACAAAGCTGTTTGTGTCACACTGGGATCAAAGATGATTGACATGACTTTATTAAATCAAGTTTTAAAACATGACTATTGTATTTCAACAGGACCCAAAAACACAAGGGGTATAACATGGTAAATACATACTGTGATTGAACACAAAAACACCATCTATTATTGACCTTTATTGCAAATTCAAAACACCACCTTTTAGTATTAGACAGAAAATAGGTGACGAGACATATTGCTATTTTTTTTTAGATTAGTCCACTTTGGTGAGAGTAATACATATAGCTTGTATTCCATTTGTTTTGAAAATGTATATTTATACTTTATAAACAAACTGGTTACCCTTTTTTTAATTAGCATACAGAACATTATGAAAACAAACTTGACTAATGGTCGGCTCATAACCTCTGAACACAGAAGAGGAAAAACTGCATAGATTCTCGTTTCATTTTGAAGGAGCTGCAGACCTAAAGTGTGTAGAAGACTTAAATGATTACTAAGGTCACAATCACATTAATAAAACTGTACTTAGGTTTTAGTTTCACTTTTACAAAACAGAGTTCCACATGTACTTTCTAGCATGTATGGCCATCTCCTCACTAGCCGTATGCTGCTGCTCCCCTGTCAGCTCTGTCTCTCCTTTACTCATCTTCATCTTAAAATAAGAAGAGATGTCTGTTGACTTTCTCTTCATTTTCTGCAAATTGACATTACACACAGCAGTGATTAATAGTAGCCTACGCATTACACCAGCCCAGCAAACTAACATCAGCTAACGTTAGCTTAGCAAGCTAAACTAACGCTAACTAGCATAGCTGCCGAAGTGTGTTTACAGACGAATTATACCTGAAGTCAAGCCAGCCTTTACTGAGCCCCGAGCCTGTTTTCCAGGTCTTCCAGCGTTTTTCTCGTTGTAATGCCATTGAACACAATATTTGATCAGAATAACAGCTAAAGGTAAGCATATCTCCGTTTTTTGCTACCTAAAGCTAACACACTAAAGCCTAAAGTGTTGTGGGGCTTAACAGGAAACAAACTTATACGACTTACCTTCTAGAAGTCTGGTGGATTTTTGTCAACTCCAGTCCAGTCAGTAGAAAGAAACGTTTTGCTGCAACCTGCTGCTGTCTGTGCGAATCTCAGAGTGGTACGCGCTAGTATCAGAGTTGTGCGCTGAGTATCAGAGTGTTACCATGGTAGCAGAGGGAGAGGGAGGGGCTGCAGTATGAGCGTTGGAAGCTCAAATCAAGCGACTCACTGGCTGTGTATTTGTTGTCAAATATCAGATAAACTACTGCGCATACGTGACTGGCGAGGCGGTGTGTGTGGTGGGGGGCCCAACAAATATATCAGGGTGGCCATGGCCCCCCCTGCCCCCCCCCCCCTGCTGGCGCCACTGCTGACATAATGATAATAATAATAATTCAAGTACATCCTTTCAAACTGCTAGTCACATCCTCATGTAAATGGCCATTTATCGAGTTCATTTTTATTTATCATACGATAAGTCAATTAATTGCTTATTGCGACAGGCACACAATAAAACAGTGGAAACAAACATGTGTTTGACTTTCGTGAGTGAATTAAACTTTGTGCCCTTTATAGTCTGTGTCCAATATTGTGTATTTGTCAGTGGCGAGCCGTGGCTTTTATACCTAGGCCCTCTGACCCCCCACCCCTTCCCTCGAGTTATTACGTCACAGCGTATACTTCAGCGGAATATCAAAACAACGGCCCGGGGTGCAAAACGCATCAATGAAAGCGGACCCTCTACCACACAAAACAACACCTGTAAATAACCCTATTTGTGTTCTTTGAAATTGAAAAGGATATTGCATTGTGTTTGTTACTTTCGTTGCAGTTGTATGTCTTAAGTGTAATTTGGCATGCTTTTATTTTGAAGGCGAGTTAACGCTATTGACAGGAAGTTGTTGTTGTTATGGAAACAAGAAAAGTTTCACAGCGGGTGGAACTTGTCATAAAGTCCGCGATAATAGAGAGGCGAAGTCACGCCCATCTACTTCCGGTCCATGGGACCCCGGAAGCGAAATATTATACATTGAATTTAATGGAGAGAGAAAACGTATCTTTTGATCCCGTTTGAATTGTGCCACGAACTACACATATGATGTTTGTCAATCTTAAACAATCATTTCCATGTCAAAAAAGTCACATTTTGTCGTAAAACTGTTGAAATATAAGACTATGAAAATACGCGACTACAAAGACTACAAATCCCAAATCCCATTCTGGGTCGCGTAAGTGATGTCACCGGCGATAATGCTCCAAGTGGTTGGTTCACTTTTACAAGATGCCTGTGTGCTTTGTACCAGGTTGTAATCACAAAAGTGATCATACCACTTGCTCGTTCTATCGCTTCCCATCTGATGAAAGGACCAGGAGTCGCTGGATCAGACATATCAGGTAATATCATAGGTAATATACATGTTGTGCATGGAACATAGTCAAGTTAGCTACCTAGCTAGTAGCGACGAGCACGTTAGTTAGCATTACATTACTTAGCCTTGTCATTTTTAGTAGCCTTACCATGAAGTTATTATTTTATTACATGAAGTAAACCAAAATGTTAAACAGTAAGAGTAGTCATGATGGTAAGTATTTCGTGAAACATTTGAAGAGTAGCCTACTGCGCCCTCCACCGGGTGCTAAGGAAGCAGTTCAGGGAGAGTCGAAGGCAGGCATGGAGCTTTGCATGACATTCTTCTGGACGTGTTTCATTGTGATGACAGTGAGGGTGAGTCAATGTTTGTTGGAAAGACAGTCGTTGTGTGCTTACTGAGAGAAAATTGTTAGAAGAGATAATTATTCAAAGTGTTGTTACTTTAAACTAAGTGTTGTTACTGACCTTTTTCTCTTTTATTTTCTTTACCTCACCTGTAACTGCTGAGACGTTGAGGAACATGCACACTGACCTGCTCTGGCAACCTGATTTCCACTGTACGTAATAGTATTTGGTTATGGTATATTATTTATATACATCAAAGGCACAATGCACCCCCCAGAGACACACATGTATTGAGTGTGATATTTTGCATAGGTCATGTGAAATCATCTTTACATACTAGAAAACTGTAGGAGCGGCAACTTGTTTTGAAATTGAATTTTTAATATCCGATAATAAAGTTGATCTGTTTTCTTTATTTTTCTCTCTTCCCAGCTCCATTCTCTGTTCCTGCAGGTCCTGCTTGCTAATCAATGCTCATATTTTTTTACACAATTACAAATAAAGTCAATGTATTGTATGACATGAAGTTGTGCTTCATTCGGAGTCAATAATAAATTAATTCTGCCTTCAACTGCGCAATGATTGTGGACTGCACCGACATCCATGTAGCTGCCCCCCAGTAAGATGAACCAAGCAAAGAGGGTCACCATCATGCCCAAGGACATCCAGCTGGCCCGCCGCATCCGCGGTAAGAGGGCTTAGACTGACCTGAGACCAGCACACCCAAACACAACAGCTCTTTTAAGAGCCCCCTACAGTTTCAAAGAGTTGCAATCCTACGTTATTATAATGATTAAACTGGTTCATGTATCACTTAGTTTACTGAACCGTGATGAATGAAATAAATGAGTGAGGTAGTGGTTTACTGAAGTTACAAAGACATTAATATATGAGTAACAGGTCAGTGTAAACACAAGCTTCTGTCAATTATGGATCATTCAAACTATTTATATAAAAATATGTAATAAAGTTCTAAAACAAGTATTCGGTATATTCCTTGATAGCTTTTGGAGAAGGTTGTTTTTAAGTTTACTAAAATCTATCGTTTCAACTGTTTCACTTTATAAAAAGGGAACAGGTGAGTAGAGCATCATTGAGTTTCTTATTCTGTCAGTAAATTATCCAAATTAAATGTTTTTCATTATTTTAGTCAACCCTAAACAATTTTATTGTACCTTTTAATAATGACCTTACATGGTCGGCAAAGTTAAATTAACTTCAGAAAATCAAATCTGTTCTGAGAAAAAACTAATAAATGTTTAAAGATAGAAACTTGCCATCCCACTGAAAAACAGTCCGTAGAGATTTAAAGGCGTAGTTGTAGTTCAGTCCAACGTTTCATTTGGATTCATTTGACAACAGTCAACTATTTTCATAAAGAATATATATATTTTTCAAAGTCAACTTTATTGTCAATCTTACTCAGTTTGTGTTTATAGACAGAGAGATCAAAAAGACGTTTAAATAAAATTATACAATTTACAGATATGTATACAAATATATATATCCTATATACACCATCATGTATAATGATGGTGTATGATGTAGAAGGAAGTGTAGATAACAAGTAAATATAGAGTTACATACAGATCCATGTTACAGCCAAAGATGGAATAACTAAGAAGCACGCAGTATAATAATAATTACATGCAACAATTAAATAACTGCTCAGCATCTCCACCACAATCCCAATCTGCTGTGTCCTGTTTTCCTCCCCTCTGCATAACACCCCATCACACATACGAAACACAACGCAGAGTCCGAGGGTGTTAAGAGTATGTTTATTTAAATGTCCTCCTCTCTACTGGCCAACACATATGCTGGGTGTAGAATTTTTCCAGGAGGAGGAGATTTCCATGCCATGCAGGGTCTTTGGGGATGGGGATGATGATCGCCTCCTTCGTGGTCCACACAACAAAATAGCAGAGACTCCGGTCTGTGATATGCAGCTGCCCTTGGACTGGTGCCAGTATGGGTGATTCTCCTTGAGAATATATGACCCACCCTCCTCACGGAGACAGAAGGATGGTAACTGGACTGCCTCCGCGATGGTCATGTTCCTCTGGCTGTGTGGACACTTCACCTCCAGCAGGGCAGATGGCTGCAAAAGTCCATCGGGTGATGCTCCCAAAACACCCGACTCACTCACAAAGAGACCAGACTCGAACACTGTCACCCGATAGGCCTGCACAAAAGCCTTCACCCCTTCGGCCGCGTTTACAACCCCCCAGTTGACAGTTGGCGATGTCTCTGGCCAGTGGGTTGTATGTCTCCTCTCGCTGTTGGTAAAGTTGAGACACCGGCTGGACTACTTTTTAAGTGCCAGGCTTCCTCCACTGGCACTCAACATCTGTGGAGCTGATCTGCCACATGGCAAATATTGCCAATGCTGCAGCTTGGCTGCATTTGTACATCCCCTGTGCACAATCACAGACAGCGCTCTGCATCGCGCCATCGTCTCCCATGCAGATCTGTAAAAATAAAGTAAGTACCATTTGTTAGCATGCTATAATAGATTGAATGAGCAATAATACAAGGATGGTCCAGCTCTGGGGGTGGGAGGGTTTATTTTTTAGTTTTGTCCTCTTGTCTGATTGTTGTTATTGTTTGTTTTTTTCTGTATTTTTTGTAATTTGTGTTGTATTGGTTGTGATTGTACATTGTATTTTTCTAAATGTGTATGAATAAATTTTTGAAAAACATTTGATCAACAATAAAAAAGGATTTGGTCAGGATCTAGACTCAGTGTGTAGTTTATTAATTAATCAATGCTCTCTACATTAGGAAAACACATACCAGTGTACCAGAGGGAGTCACACACAGCTGTGCCTAGATAACCAAAATCCTTGAATCTACACACAGCAAATAAAGTCAAATGACACAACGAGAAAAAGGAGATCACACATACAGTATAGTCGATATAAAACTTTCCGCTTCAATCTGAAGAGCAACTAAAACAAAACACGGGAGTGTACCTTGTTCTTGTGAACACTAATGTTATCCACAGCATACACAGAGACCACGAAGTTCTTAAGGAGAAAACTAGTTACTAAAACAAAACACGTTAGTGTACCTTGTTAGCTAATGTTAGCTAGCTGACATTAACGTTACACATTGCACTCATATTACTCACCGGTCCCGCATGCTGGCTCTTACAGAACCGACTAACTCCCCTGTCGTGTATGTACAGCTCTCAACATGCCCAGACTTGTAGTGATGTTCACCTCGTTTTATACTTTTCGCCTCATTCTGAAAGAAACAGGTGAAATTTGCTAACGTGACGGCCGTCTTTGTGATGGTGACGCGTATTGTGCGAGACCAGAGACCTGTAGTTCACTGAGCGGTTTCACACAAAAAAAATTGTAACTTCACAGTTTTACGACACATTTTAATTTTTTTTACTTGCAAAATGTTCTTTTAAATGGACAAACATCATATGTGTCATTCGTGGCACAATTCAAACGGGATCAAAAGATAACCTTTCTCTCTCCATTGACTTCAATGTATAATTTTCCGCTTCCGGGGTCCCATGGAGGCTCCCGGAAGGGGAGGGACTTCGCCTCTTTATAACACCCACCCATTCAGAGGGAAGATATGATTGGTCAATTGTACTGTCATTTGACATTACTCTCTCGTTCAGTTACTATAGCCGGGCCCTCTGTGAATTCATAGCTGGACCGCCTGGACGTCCAACAGCTCCTCTCTTCACACTCGCAGAGACGAGCTTCTTTCATTTAACCCTTCACATTCCAACAGAAACTGAATAGGCAGATTCGAAGGATTTATTTCCTTGGAAATGTTATTTTAAATACAATTAAATCAAGTTATTTTGATAAAACTAATGAAAAATATAACTAAAAAATATATTGAAAAAAGAAAAATGTTTTCAAATGTTTTTAAATATTATTTTGTAGAATATCTTAGGGCCTCACAGAGGGCCTAGAGGGCCCTGACGGCTCGCCACTGGTATTTGTATATATTGTATATATATCCTATATATGCTAAGGTCCCGCTGCTGACACAATAGCAGTCATTTAGTGCACATATGTGTAATTAAACCCATGATATCCAAATCTCACTCCAGCCAGGTACCCAAAGTTGGCAACCCTGCTATCATCACAATGAAACACGTCCAGAAGAATGTCATGCAAAGCTGCCTGCCTTCCTTCGATTCTCCCTGAACTGCCTGATCTTTTTAATGTTCAATGTTAACCATTTGTGCAGATAGCATGAAGTAGAAAAGATCGCCAATGCTAATGCAGCGTTAGCGTTAGCATGTCTGCCCCTGGGGGAGACTGCGGTCAACTCAGCCGTCTCTCAAATTTGCTTGGTCAAATGAGCAGTTCTTCATTTCTGAGTGCGCGATTTATAGCGCCTTTACGGTAATCGCTGAGAAGCGGCACCAACGCAAGAGTAAAAGAATGCATGTTTTTTCTGCTTCATGCGATACAAATTATTTTTACCATGAGTTCTTAAAAAAACTAACACTGTTTGACTCAGTCCTAGTTTGACTGCTACCAACAATAAAATGAAGTACTTTTACTGTCTTTTTTCTGGGTAATACTCTCAAATTCCCCTCCTGAGAACAAAATCATGCAACTTCTGCTATATTTGATGAGATACAATGATTTTTATCGATGCATCCTTAATAAAAGTGATACTGTTGAACTCAGTACTACTTGGACTAGTAGCACAAGTACAATCAAGTACTTTTACTGTGTACTTTTGAGTAATCCCCTGTCAAACTCCCCTCCAGAGTACAATAATGCATGTTTTCTGCCCTCTTTGATGAGAGATAAAATGATTTTGTGCAATAAGTTCTTAATGTAATTGGTACTGTTGGATTCAGTACTACTTGGACTACTACCAAAACTACAATCAAGTACTTTTACTGTGTACTTTTGAGTAATCCTTTGTCAAACTCCACCCCTGAGTACAATAATGCATGTTTTCTGCCATCTTTGATGAGAGATAAAATGATTTTGTGCAATAAGTTCTTAATGTAATTGGAACTGTTGGATTCAGTACTACTTGGACTACTACCAAAAGTACAATCAAGTACTTTTACTGTGTACTTTTTGAGTAATCCTTTGTCAAACTCCACCCCTGAGTACAATAATGCATGTTTTCTGCCATCTTTGATGAGAGATAAAATGATTTTGTGCAATAAGTTCTTAATGTAATTGGTACTGTTGGATTCAGTACTACTTGGACTACTACCAAAACTACAATCAAGTATTTTTACTGTGTACTTTTTGAGTAATCCTTTGTCAAACTCCACCCCTGAGTACAATAATGCATGTTTTCTGCCATCTTTGATGAGAGATTAAATGATTTTGTGCAATAAGTTCTTAATGTAATTGGTACTGTTGGATTCAGTACTACTTGGACTACTACCAAAAGTACAATCAAGTACTTTTACTGTGTACTTTTTGAGTAATCCTTTGTCAAACTCATTCCCCTGAGTACAATAATGCATGTTTTCTGCCATCTTTGATGAGAGATAAAATGATTTTGTGCAATAAATTCTTAATGTAATTGGTACTGTTGGATTCAGTACTACTTGGACTATTACCAAAACTACAATCAAATACTTTTATAGTGTACTTTTTGAGTAATCCTTTGTCAAACTCCTCTCCAGAGTACAATAATGCATGTTTGCTGCCATCTTTGATGAGAGATAAAATCATTTTGTGCAATAAGTTCTTAATGAAATTTATACTGTTGGATCAGTACTACTTGGACTAGTAGCACAAGTACAATCAAGTACTTTTACTGTGTACTTTTTGAGTAATCCTTTGTCAAACTCCACCCCTGAGTACAATAATGCATGTTTTCTGCCATCTTTGATGAGAGATAAAAGGATTTTTTGCAATAAGTTCTTAATAAAATTGGTACAGTTGGATTCAGTACTACTTGGACTACTACCAAAAGTACAATCAAGTACTTTTACTGTGTACTTTTTGAGTCTTGTAATGCGCTGTTGAGGAACCTGCGACCCAAGTTGTGTATATGATCAATACACCTTAGAAAATCTTGAAATCTTGAAAGGGATGTGCAAAAGAACCATTATACAGTTTTGAATTAACTATTAGTAGAGAATAACGAGTAATGAATATACTTTATAGAGATCTGCAGATAAATGTTTAGTTTTCTCAAGCACCAACTATCAAATATCTCTCCTGATTGTTGGCACTTGACAATCACCTTCCCTGAATTTCACTCAGGTGTAACTAAAGTCTGCTTTAAGGGTTGTTTATATTTCACATCATTAATCAGAATCTGCAAAGTAACTAAACTAAATGTAGTGGAGTAAAAATACCAGGTTAACCTCTGATTTGTAGTGGAGAATTACAAAGTAACAATGAGCTGTCATGTGGGTATATATTAATGCTGCACATTATGGATACAAGCGATTTTCACCCATTTAGTAATTACATGTTTTAAATGTGTACACACCAATGTGTTTCCTATCGCCTAAACCTCCAGGGCTGTACACAGTTTAATACTGGCAACTTCTCATTTTTGGAAAAACGTCTTTTAAAACTACAATTCCCAGTAGATACGTGCCATAGAGAACATGTTGCGAAACACAATAGCCAGCATGTGTATTTCTCGGGGGGCGTTCGAGTCCAGTTTTGAATAGTCTGCCGTGGTTTCGTTCCATTTCAAAGAGCTTGACGCTCGGCGTAACCTTGGCGCACTGCCACTCCAACATCACAGGGTTTGTCAACGGGACTGTAGTCCCAAACGATAGCTGGGGATTATGGGTAGTGTAGTATCTTTGGCCATCCTAAATCTCGAAATGTCCCGTCTGTTTCTGGTGACTTTATTTACGGCTAAAAAGCATGCTAAAATGCCCAAGATTATAGAATTAAACGAATAAATAAAAACAAGGATAATTGTGTGTTATTGTTGAGTAAATAACAGTGTGTTATTTAGAAAAGAATAACAAATTAGAAGGAAAAGATTAAAAAAATACAGATTTCAGTATTTTGAGGCTCTAAGCCCCATTTATTTTCCTCACAGACGACAAAAAAAGTCCGACATTATACGATTTAAAATAAAAACAAATAAATAAAAAGATAAAAGACTGGCATGCAATTTACGTTAGAATAAATAGAATGGTTTTGAATAATAGATGATAGTAAAATCTACGTCACTTTACAGCCCCGCCCACTTTTGGGGAAACCAACGCTGTCATTTGAACGGCGATCAAGCCTGAAGCCACAGAGCTCTTCTTTTACTGTCTTTTCTTCTTAGAGGAAGTACAGAAACACGTAACTCTAGATTTGTTTTAATGTTTGAGGTGCAATAAATGACACAGCAGCTTTTTGTCATGTTAAAACTATTATTTTCTGCCTCGCTCATGAGTGTAACAGCTGGCGAAATTACAGCCTCGCCTACTGATTTTAATGTAACCATATATCGAGCCCGATTGTCGATTTCAAAGGTGTGCTCTAAAATGATATTTATAAATGACTATTATCATTATTATAAGCAAGACAATAAATGGCAAATATATGTAGAAAATAAACGTATTTAAGATACGTTCATAACGAACGTAACGTGGGAGAAAATACGTTTCTAGAAGATATGTAGAAAATAAACGTATTTTAAATAGGTTCATAACGAACGTAACGTGGGAGTAAATCAGTTTCTAGCTAAACGTAATTGAGAATGCAGTTTAGTTCTGTGGGAACGTAATTTTTAGGAGACATGGTTGCAAAAATTATACATGTGTTATACATCCAGAAATATCGAAATATCGTTTCCCACAGTGTGACATGTATACATAAAACAAAAAGGGCCTAGATAAACGTGGTATAAATTAAACAAAACAAAAAGGGCCTAGATAACCGGGGTATACCGTTTAAAATGTTAATATATTTAAAGTGTTCAAAGTGCAGTTTCAGTGCAAGTCAGTTGAAACGATCTTAAGTTGGCGTGACGTTGAAGTCGTGCGACCCTGCTGCTGTACTGGCTTGTAGTTCGTTTATAGCATAACGTTAGCATTTTGCTTTTGGCGACTAGATTTATGATTCAAATTATAAAAGTAGGGTAGACATGTGGAGATTATCCGGCTGAACAAAACGTGATCCCTCTCTTAAATGTGTGTCAACCACAGACCTTATTTCGAGCTATTTTCCAAAATCCTATGGAGAATTTGCATTGGTTTTTCACGAAGGAACCGGAAGAAGTTTACTTCCGGGTTTTACCACGCGTCACTGCGGTTCTCTATACCTGTCAATTAGTGCTTCCATGGACCTCATCTGTAATGGAAGCTCGTCGAGGGTACGTATATTTGCATTTCAACAGAAAAGTAGTTATATACATAATTGTGTTCGAAAATAAAACACAAATGTTTATATGAATTGTTTATAGTTCTGATTTGACTTTATTTTAAGTCAAATCATAACTATTATATGTAGTTTAATCATTTTTATTTAGGTGGTCGCTCAGTTTTTCAAATGTACACCATTCAGCTCCTCCAGCACCCCTACTTCCTGCGGCACCCGACACACTGAACTCACATGTTGTTTAACAGATGACACGTTTGTAAACAAAAACCCTGCTGGGGGACTGGGTGATACATTATCTTTTAAAATTGTATGAACATGTCCAAATTTAAGAATCCCCATAGAAATTGTCAACGGACAAACTGTTTTCTCAAGATGTACATGTATTATTATTATTTTTAAATAAGAAAAAAACAGTGTTCTTGTTTATTACAGGTTATAAAGTTATACTTTTATAAAATGTATGGACAACATTTTAAAAAGTGCTGGGGACATGTACCCAGCATCCCCCGCTTAAATGACACCTATGACTATATCCCTCTGTCCTTTCAGCGCAAATCGACATAGCATAGGCAACAAATCAGAAGTCAGGGAATCAAGCTAATTAATTAAAAAAGTCTAAACTGAGTGAAAAGTCTAACTATAAATAATAGATTTTAACTTATGTCTTTTCAGAGTCTTGGTTTTCTCAACGTTTGGGAAGGCAAGTGTTTCTTATTTGTCCCACAATTTTAATTGCATTAAAAAATGCAATGATTTCTCAAATGTCATATTTTTTTACAAAGAAATGACGGAACTTTGACATTTCAATTTCAGACAAGAAAAATAACAATAACAAAAGAAGTCCTTTTGGCTGTCACTGACAAGCTTCGAGCCACAACCAAAACAAAAGACAACGATGAAGGTGACGAGAAAGACACTTTCTGGGGCGAGGTGTGTCAGGAGCTTGGAATATCCGATTCCAAGACCAATAGGACACGGCTTCATCATGCCTATAATCATCATAAAAAGGTACATTTTTTATAAATATTGCACTAATATTGATTCTTATTTCTGCTTTGCTTTTATCTTCATCATCAGTCTGCCTGTGTGAACAACTTTAATTTGGATGTGCTATAATATTTTATATTATTTGATTAATAATTACATCTTTGGATTTCATTTGCTCCTTGTCATGTGCAGATGAGACACAAGACACAGATGGTGACCGCAGCACCTGCCAGCCCATCGACAGACAGTGACCACACGGCCTGCCCCATCGACAGTGACCACAGTTCCACTGACATTGACCGCACAGTGCCTGCTACCCCATCGTCGGTTAGACAGGCATTCACAGAGACGAGTGAACCAGAAGACGTTTCAGAGGTAAATATCGCATATTAGCACGTAGTTAGTGTTAGTGTGTTATGAAACATGCACACTACTGTGTGGAGTGAAATTATAGTTAGTCCCAAATAAACAATTTCAGATATATTGATTCACATCAGTAAAGAGTCATTCCAACTTTGGTCACTTTCGCTAATATTTTTTCATTGTGTTTTACAGTGTAATTCATCAGGGACATATGACTCCTCATCACACTCAAAAGATGGGCAACTCTTACACTCATTTAAATTGCCTTCAAATCCTTCATTTTTTTTGTCACTAAAAGTGACTGGAAGAAACTGAGGATGAGACAACATAAGCGTCGATTCAAATCTTTAAACTGGACTTCAGTCATGGCCACTGGCATCCGGAGTGTCCACCCACACTGTTGCTTTGTCTTCAAATCTCACAGTGTACAAACAGTTGGGTCAAAAAGGAAAGGGTCACTTTTTTCACGTGTTGGCTACTGTCGATTTGATGACTGTCCTGTGGAGGTCGAAGTTGACATTGAGGATGAGTCATCCCTTAAGGCAGTTGTGACCTTCAGAGGTGAAAAAGCATGGCACAACTGTGAAGAACTCAAACATCGGCCTGTGCGTGCAGATGAAAGGGATGCACTTGCTAATGCCCTCACCAGCAAACTTCCCAGAAGTGTGTACCTTGATAAGCTCAATAAACTGGATGACACTGTGTTGGCTTCTGGAAACAGAGACCAGGTACCATCAACTGGTGTGATGAAAACATTGTCCTGGCAGGCAAGAAAGAAGCTGAGAAAACACAGCAATGAAATGATCAGCCTCAGAAAAATGATGGAGGAAGAGCTTGAGACTGAGGAAGCAGTCATTAAAAAAATTATAGCACACCCCAAAGGAGTCATGCTATGGTCCAACAAAACAATTGACCTCTTCCATGACAGGTGCAGGGAAGACATTGTATATGTGGATGCGACAGGGAGCATTGTTAAAAAGGCAAAAGGGAAAACCTCACCTTTTTATGTGTATGAGATGGTGGTCCGAAATCCGTTCAAAGGATCCTCCCCTGTCCCTGTGGCCACCTACATCACAAACGACCACACAATAGCCTCCATATCCTTTTTCCTTGGGTCATTTCTGACTGATGTAATAAGACTCCATGGAAGGGGAGCCAAAAAAAGACCTGTCATGCTGATCTGTGATGGCTCTACAGTCCTCATGGAGTCCATGGCCTATAATTTCTGTGGAGTCAGCCTCCAGGAACTTCTCTCCATGTACTACAGCATCGTATCTGGACAGGCAAAGCATGATTGTACTTTTAGTAGTAGTCCAAGTAGTACTAAATCCAACAGTACCAATTTCATTAAGAACTTATTGCACAAAATCCTTTTATCTCTCATCAAAGATGGCAGAAAACATGCATTATTGTACTCAGGGGTGGAGTTTGACAAAGGATTACTCAAAAAGTACACAGTAAAAGTACTTGATTGTACTTGTGCTACTAGTCCAAGTAGTACTGAATCCAACAGTATCAATTTCATTAAGAACTTATTGCACAAAATCATTTTATCTCTCATCAAAGATGGCAGAAAACATGCATTATTGTACTCTGGAGGGGAGTTTGACAGGGGATTACTCAAAAAGTACACAGTAAAAGTACTTGATTGTACTTTTAGTAGTAGTCCAAGTAGTACTGAATCCAACAGTACCAATTTCATTAAGAACTTATTGCACAAAATCATTTCATCTCTCATCAAAGATGGCAGAAAACATGCATTATTGTACTCTGGAGGGGAGTTTGACAGGGGATTACTCAAAATGTACACAGTAAAAGTACTTGATTGTACTTTTAGTAGTAGTCCAAGTAGTACTGAATCCAACAGTACCAATTTCATTAAGAACTTATTGCACAAAATCATTTTATCTCTCATCAAAGATAGCAGAAAACATGCATTATTGTACTCTGGAGGGGAGTTTGACAGGGGATTACTCAAAAAGTACACAGTAAAAGTACTTGATTGTACTTTTAGTAGTAGTCCAAGTAGTAATGAATCCAACAGTACCAATTTTATTAAGAACTTATTGCACAAAATCCTTTTATCTCTCATCAAAGATGGCAGAAAACATGCATTATTGTACTCAGGGGTGGAGTTTGACAAAGGATTACTCAAAAAGTACACAGTAAAAATACTTGATTGTACTTGTGCTACTAGTCCAAGTAGTACTGAATCCAACAGTACCAATTTCACTCAGAACTTATTGCAAAAAATCATTTTATCTCTCATCAAAGATAGCAGAATACATTATTTTGTGTACTCAGGACAGGAGTTTAAACAAGTATTACTTAAAAAGTACACAGTAAAAGTACTTGATTGTACTTTTAGACGTAGTCCAAGTAGTACTGAATCCAACAGTACCAATTTCATTAAGAACTTATTGCACAAAATCATTTTATCTCTCATCAAAGATAGCAGAAAACATGCATTATTGTACTCTGGAGGGGAGTTTGACAGGGGATTACTCAAAAAGTACACAGTAAAAGTACTTGATTGTACTTTTAGTAGTAGTCCAAGTAGTACTGAATCCAACAGTACCAATTTCATTAAGAACTTATTGCACAAAATCCTTTTATCTCTCATCAAAGATGGCAGAAAACATGCATTATTGTACTCAGGGGTGGAGTTTGACAAAGGATTACTCAAAAAGTACACAGTAAAAATACTTGATTGTACTTGTGCTACTAATCCAAGTAGTACTGAATCCAACAGTACCAATTTCACTAAGAACTTATTGCAAAAAATCATTTTATCTCTCATCAAAGATAGCAGAATACATTCTTTTGTGTACTCAGGACAGGAGTTTAAACAAGTATTACTTAAAAAGTACACAGTAAAAGTGCTTGATTGTACTCGTGGTAGTAGTCCAAGTAGTACAGAATTCAGCATAACCGATTTTATTAAGAACTCATTGCAAAAAATGATTGTATCTCTCATCAAAGAGGGCAGAAAACATGCATTATTGTACTCTGGAGGGGAGTTTGACAGAGTATTACTCAAAAAGTACACAGTAAAAGTACTTGATTGTATTTGTGGTAGTAGTCTAACATGTACTGAGTCCAACAGTACCAATTTTATTAAGAACTTATGGCTAAAAATAATTTGATCCCTCATCAAATATCATTGATTGATTGATCAAATATAGCATAAGCACTTTTACTATCGTCAGCGCCACTTCTCGGCGATTACCGTAAAGACGCTATTAATCGCGCACTCAAAAATGAAGCGCTGCTCATTTGACCAAGCAAATGCGAGAGACGGCTGAGTTGACCGCAGTTGGGGGAGGGGGCATCCAGGCTTAAACTGTGTATTATAGAATGATCACACCGGTGTGACAGTACTCTTCAAAGCGTTCACGAAATATGACTACTACTCTTACTGTTTAACATTTTGGGTTACTTCATGTTACTTCATGTTAAGGCTAATACAAAATGACAAGGCTATGGCTATTAGCTAGGTAGCTAACTTGATCCAGCCACTCCTGGTCCTTTCATCAGACGGGAAGCGAAAGAACGAGCAAGACCCATTGCTGGTATACATACAACCTGGTACAAAGCACCAACCCAGTCTCACTGCATTTCGTGTTATAGTCACGACATTAGTCTATTGATTCGTGTTCACCATCACGATTTTCCCCTTTTTGTTGTGTCACACAGAACGATTTTAAAAGCAATGTATTTCTATTGGTAGTATGTTTCGTGCATGCAAGACATATTTTTGTCCGGTCGGGTCTTGGAAGACCGGAAGCTATGTGGTTCATAAAAACATGTTCTTACTCAATATCAAGCCACGATTATTGTTTTTATTTTAAATCATATAATGTCTCATATAATGACTTTTTTTGTCATCTGTGAGGAAAAGAAATGGGGCTCAGAGCCTAAAAATACTAAAAACCTGTATTTTTTTTCCTTCTAATTTGTTATTCTTTTCTAAATAACACACTGATATTTACTCAACAAGAACACACAATTATCCTTGTTTTTATTTATTCGTTTAATTATATCATCTCGATCTCTGGCTTTTTAGCCGTTCCTCAGGACTGAATTTCAACTGAATTTCAAAATAAAGTCACCCGAAACAGACATAGGCCTATGAGGGACATTTCGAGCATCATTGCGATATACACCACTAACCCACTGAACTGATTACCCAAGATACTCAGCTAGAAGCTTGGTGATTGGATTGTTTAGCCGCAATGCACGTTGGGATATGGTGTTTATGCAATATGAAATCCGAAAAAACATTTAAAAAAAAAAGAAAATACTTTATTCCGAGTGTGCTTGCTTTTCTCTTTGAAAGTCATCACATAACTGCATTGTAATACACAGTTCGGCTGCATTAAATATTACACATCTGCCGTAAAAACTCTATTTATAGAGCCCTGATTAGAAGACTTCTAGACAAACAGGAAGAACTGCCACGGAAACTGAATACGTGACGTGCATCATAAATATATCAGCAATTAAACAACATCTTCAATTTCTCTTCACACAATACGTCTCCTTGCAGTATCAATACTAATTCGGCTGACTTTTATATTTGATCCAATTGGTAGATAGGTTATATTTACACCATAATGGTGTACAGCTGATATAAAAGGACTTGTAGTTTTTAAAGATATTACTGATTTTCTTTGAATATAAGAATGTAAATATTGAGTTGAAAGAATAGTCAGGGGGTTTGGGTGATGGGAGACACACCTATGGATTCAGAATTTCAATAGCTTACCATTAAATGACGGATATACCTTTCTGTCAGTGATATTTTACAAATCAGATATTAGAAGTAAAACATGTGAAATAATATAGCAATTGTAAGGGAAACTTCTGTGTAGCAATGCAGTGGGAGTCACCGACTCAGGAAAGAGACACGGGACGAGCAGGAGCTTTGATGTCAAACACTGATGGTTTATTTGGAGTTTCGGCCAGAGAATTCACATCACAAGTCACAGCAGCCACGATCTGACTGCACGGGAGAGTT
This sequence comes from Gymnodraco acuticeps, assembly GCF_902827175.1. Classification (NCBI taxonomy): domain Eukaryota; kingdom Metazoa; phylum Chordata; class Actinopteri; order Perciformes; family Bathydraconidae; genus Gymnodraco; species Gymnodraco acuticeps. Next base: position 1,995,596 of record NW_022990125.1, on the reverse strand, counting down.
GCCACGTCAATTCTGAAGAACTCTACCCCAGCCCCATGTATTTAGCTAGTTCCGAGAGCATCATCAACATGCTGCATAACAAGATAAAATCATAACACCTTTATCAGCTGACGTCAACAGGCAGGAACATATAATCATAACACCTCTATCAGCTGACGCTGTCATGGCTTGGCTCTCAGCCACAACAAACGCGCGACAGAAAACAAGGACGTGAATAGGAAACAAGAGTTTATTCACTGCTGCCGAAGGACACAAACAGGCGAAACAAACTACTAAACAAGAGGTCAGCTGGTCGTGGCTGCTCTTCGCTCTTCGTCCTCCTGCCAGAAAGAGAGCGAGAGTGAGATCCGGCCCGGTCCTTTATCCGGCTAGCTCCAGCCACCAGGTGTCCTCAATCCCAGCTGATAGACCAAAGGGAAAACCTTAAAGGAACATACACACACCAGAGATAACAAGGCAGGGGTCGTCACACCCCCCCCCCCTTAAAGTCGGTGTCCCCAGGACCACCGGCACACCAACCCTGACAAAACAAAAAACACACCAGTAATGAACAACAAAAATACCAGACATACGGAACCCCACTTCCAACAAAACCAACAATTGCAACATACAACCCTCACACTGCCAGCCGCTCCTCCCACACCCAGCCACATCTTTAGCAACACAGGTAAGCAACCTGAGAAGCACACTTTAAAAGGATGGGCAGAGCGAGAACGATTTATTAAACAGTATGACAGACAATACATTACCGTCACGGCCCATGCTTCCTCAGTTGTAGCAGTTAGTTTCACTGGCTTTACTGCAATGCACCGCCACGTGGCCAATGTCGCCACACCTGTAACATTTCACCCTACTGCAACGTCTCTGGATGTGACCAAGCCCACCGCAGGAATAGCACTTCCGGTCGTTGGCATAACCACAGTCACGAGCCATGTGTCCTTGGTCTCCACACCGATAGCAGAACATTTCCTTGCCTCTTCCTCGACCCCTGTTGCCGCCGCCACGACCACCATCAACGCCACCGCCGCCACGACCACTTTGACTAGTGGGACAATGCTTGGTCTTCTGTTTTCTAAACATGTTTTTGTCCATAGCATGAGTGATCACACCAGAGGGCGTGACGTCTGCCAACACTGTAGAGCTCTCCTCAGACCTTGACTCAATCGGACCACCAGTCACTAAAAGCACAGGGGGAACATCAGTCCAGACTCTGCTACCTGCCAAACCGTTGCCCAGGATGAACTGTATCCCCTCGATTGGCAAAGCTGGACGTACACCAACAGCCACCTCACCCTTAACAAGACCACAGCCAATATACATCCTATGAACAGGAATAGGAAGAACTTTTAATCCCAGTCCCCTACTCAGAAGGGTGTCACCAGTGTCACTTTCATAAGACAGAGGCAAAACAGAGTCAACAATATAGGAGTCAAAAGCCCCTGTGTCTCGCAAGATTTTGATTGGAACTCTGACATTACTACCTACCAATGACACCAAGCCGTCTCATATAAATGGAGCATAAGATGCCAAAACCTCAGATCCACCTAAGTGGGATGTAAGCACATCGGCAACACCGCTGCTTTCCACAGGAGCAGTCAACGCAACAGGCCCAACAAAATATCTTCCTCCCTCAGATTTTGCTCTAAGCGCAGTACAGTCTGCCTTCCAATGGCCTTTTTCGCGACAGTAGTGGCAAATATCATTATTATCCCCCTCAGATTTGACCAAACCCAAGTTCCTTGGCTCCATCCCAAATGAACCAACCTTTCTACTTCCCTCAAAAACAGCCCGGGCCCCAGAGCGCCCTCCGAACCTGCTCTTATGAAGCAACACAAACTCATCAGCTGCCACAGCAGCTTCAGCTGCAGAAGTGACCCTGTGTTCTGTTATGTAAGTAGCAATCTTGTCTGGAAGAATATTTTTGAACTGTTCCAAAGTCATGAGCTCACACAAATCGTCAAAAGTAGTGACGTCAAGAGCAGTTAACCAACGATTAAAATGAACAGACAAATCCCTCGCCATCTCCACATATGTTTGATCTTGTTTTTGCTCAAAGGACCTAAAACGCTGTCGATAGGCCTCTGGCACCAGTTCATATGCTCTAAGCACCGCCGATTTTATTTTACTATAGCTAGAGCTATCCTCAAGACATAAGGAGGAATATGCTGACTGCGCTCTCCCTGTGAGAACACACTGAAGCATCAGAGCGCAGTCCGCATCAGGCCAATCTCTAGCCCTAGCTACACGATCAAAAAGCAAAAAAAAAGTGTCAGGATCACTTTCATTAAATTGCGGTAACAAGCGCAAGTTGTTAGCATCGAACCGATGAGGAGACCTGGGCACCTGTGCACCGTGCCACTCACCCAACACCGCACCATCTCTGACCATAGAAAGACGTTGTCCTTCCATATCCAGTTTGGCTGTCTCAGTCTCCTGCCGCATCCGCTCCACTGCAATTTCCTTTTCACACTCCATCTCATACCTCATTTTGTCATGACTCAGCTGCAACAATAACATCTCCTTCTGCTGCTCAAAGGACAGTGAACTAGCCTGAAAAAGAGGTTTTAACAAAACCCCCTCTTCCTTTGCAGCAAACACTCCTGTCTCACTTAATGTCGACACTATAGAGTATTTTATGTTGTCTTTCACCCTTCTATCACCGACAATAGACACAGAGAAATGCTCAGCAATTAAGAGCAGCTGCTCTCTTGAGAAAGTGGCAAGAGATTCCTGAGACGGAGCTTCAATAAATGCCTCTACGTCAGCCATCTTAATTTACACCGACCCCTCACCGGAACACAACACCGGACCTTTAAACCGAAAGAAGAGAACAAAAACCAACCGGACAGATACCACCACGTTTATTATGCGTCCAAAGTGGAACACTCATTTTTTGATTGGAGTTTCCCCACTAACTCACCATCCCACTGACTAATCTCCTCCCTAGTCTTCATGCAGTTACTTGTGGTGGGTATTTATGCACTGGAGACCGCTAATCCAGCAAAGCGACTAGCAAGCTAGCAACACTACTGAGACCACGGCCATGCTCCCAAGCCAAGGCTTCAACCACTTTCTCCGCAACACTACACACCCCGCTCAACGATCCCAAGGGAACCGCCGCTTAACCTGCCAGGGAAAACTCCGCACCGTTCCGCACTGCTCCACATGCAACGCACCAACCAACCCACACAAATCTCACCTATCCGTTTCTGTATCACAGATAAAAAGAAGTGGACGAGCCCCCAGCTGTCATGGCTTGGCTCTCAGCCACAACAAACGCGCGACAGAAAACGAGGACGTGAATAGGAAACAAGAGTTTATTCACTGCTGCCGAAGGACACAAATAGGCGAAACAAACTACTAAACAAGAGATCAGCTGGTCGTGGCTGCTCTTCGCGCTGCGTCCTCCTGCCAGAGAGAGAGCGAGAGCGAGATCCGGCCCGGTCCTTTATCCGGCTAGCTCCAGCCGCCAGGTGTCCTCAATCCCAGCTGATAGACCAAAGGGAAAACCTTAAAGGAACATACACACACCAGAGATAACAAGGCAGGGGTCGTCACAACGCCAACAGGCAGGAACAGGGAGACAGAACACTGAGAGCACAGCAGCCAAGGTTACGAGGTGCGTGGGCTCAGTCAGGACAGTTTGAACTGATAAACTGGGTCAAAGTTATGGGCCTTGGAAAATATTCCCCAACAGTTTTCTCTTTTTATCAATTTTGATAATCTAAAAACCTTAATCTAATAATATTGTGTTCAATACTTAAATCAATGGGAATCTTCCGATTTGAGTGTGGACTTACACAACATCAATTACATCAATAACAATCACATTAAGAACAACATAATAAGATTGAAACATTCAATCACAATGATTGATACAGCCAATCATAATATAAAAATCATCTCTCATCAGTGTTTGGATCATCTTTTGTCAAAAGCATAATAATGAACACACATAAAACACAGGTGCACAATAGCAACAATATTTGTTTTGAACTAATATCTTTTATCATTTAACCATTAGTTAATCTCATTTATCAAACTATAAAATCAAAACCAGCTTGCAGCTTAAAGATTTACTTCAAGGCAATCACTAGTCAAAAGCATTTTAAACTTAGGATCCTAAGAGATCCAGCTAAGGTATACAATTCACAGTTGTGTTTTTATCAATCTGTAATCTGCAAAAGTGCAGTGTCCTCAATTTTAGGATTACTTTTGCGTTTACTTAAATACGCTTTAGTCAAGAGTAAGGCACTTAGTCAAATCAATACATTCATTTTAGTCAAGTACATTGTTCAAAATCTGAAAAGGAAAAGTTAGGCAAATATTCAAAGACTTTTGTAAAAACCTGGAAAGGAAGGATTAAACATTCTTAAAACTTGAATTATTACATTTGTAAATGCTACCACTGATCTGTACCAAATTAAGTCTATCAATTATTCCTATTAGCCATACTTACCTGAGCATCTACTTATGGTACTTGGAAAGGATTCTTCTGTGTTTATCTAATGTTGAATATAGAATATCCATCCATCCATCCATCTTCTCCCGCTTATCCGTGGTCGGGTCGCGGGGGTAGCAGTTCCAGCAGAGAGCCCCAAACTTTCTTTTCCCTGGCGACATCAACCAGCTCTGACTGGGGGATCCCAAGGCGCTCCCAGGCCAGCGAAGAGATATAATCCCTCCACCTGGTCCTAGGTCTACCCCTTGGTCTCTTCCCAGCTGGACGTGCCTGGAACACCTCCCTAGGGAGGCGCCCAGGTGGCATCCTAACTAGGTGCCCGAACCACCTCAACTGGCTCCTTTCGACGCGAAGGAGGAGCGGCTCAACTCCGAGTCCCTCCCTGATGACCGAACTTCTCACCTTATCCCTAAGGGAGACACCAGCCACCCTGCGGAGAAAACCCATCTCGGCCGCTTGTATCCGCGATCTCGTTCTTTCGGTCATGACCCATCCTGAGGATCAAATATGCTACATAATTGGTATATGAAATATATATATATATATAATATATATATTAAATTAATCCAGTACTTGAAACATCATTTTAGGTCTGTCTGTGTCACGGTCACAGGTACAGATCAGTACCCAATAGCACGACTCAGATACAACCAGTGTATAACAATGTTCAGTTTATTCAGGTCAGGGACAGGCAGGGTCAAAACCAGGAAATCCGTCAGACAGGAAACCAAAACCAGACAGGGAGCAGGCAGGAACTCGAGATCCGTAAACAGACAGGCAGGGATCAAAAACCGGGCAGGACAAAAATCTAGGCTAGACCACAACACTCACTGGAGAGACATTCTGGCAAAGGACAAGTGATAGTGAGGTGGTATAAATACTGTGGAGTGATGAGGGAATGAGTAACAGGTGAGGGGAAGGGCTGGGGAGACCAGGTGATGGAAGTGAGCTGATTAAAAGGGCCTGGAGGAAGGCGGGATCTGAAATGACAGGAGAGTTTAGATGAGCCACCAAACAAACAATAATAGAAGTGTCTAACTTGTAACAGAACCCCCCCCTCTATGGACGGCTCCTGACGTCCCACGTGGTTGATCGGGATGAGCCTGGTGAAAGTCAGTAATGAGAGATGGGTCAAAGATACTGCGAGCGGGCACCCATGAATGCTCTTCAGGACCATAACCCTCCCAGTGTACCAGGTACTGCAACCCTCTACCACGTCGCTGGGACTTGATGAGGCGACGGACAGTGTAAACAGTCTCCCCGTCAATAGTCCGGGGTGGTGGTGGGGGGTCTAGAGGGGGGCTGAAGAGGGCTCACATTAACTGGTTTGATCTTGGACACATGGAAGGTAGGATGAATCCTCATAGAAGGGGGCAGACGCAGGTGGACAGCTGCAGGATTGATGACCCTAGCTATGGGAAATGGGCCTACAAAATGTGGAGACAACTTCTTTGACTCAACTCTGAGAGGGAGATCCCGTGTGGAGAGCCAGACACGTTTCCCTGGGGAGTACTGTGGAGCTGGCTTGCGACGGCGATTGGCGGTCCGTTGATAACGGTCGGAAGAGCGCAGGAGCGCGGAGCGGGCCTTTAACCACATGCGTCGACATCGGCTTACAAACGCCTGTGCAGATGGGACGCTGGCCTCACGTTCCTGTGCCGGCAAAAGGGGTGGCTGTTGTGAAAATATTTTCCAAGGCCCATAACTTTGACTCAGTTTATCAGTTCAAACTGTCCTGACTGAGCACACGCACCTCGTAACCTTGGCTGCTGTGCTCTCAGTGTTCTGTCTCCCTGTTCCTGCCTGTTGGCGTCAGCTGATAGAGGTGTTATGATTATATGTTCCTGCCTGTTGACGTCAGCTGATAAAGGTGTTATGATTTTATCTTGTTATGCAGCATGTTGATGAGGCTCTCGGAACTAGCTAAATACATGGGGCTGGGGTAGAGTTCTTCAGAATTGACGTGGCAACTCTCCCGTGCAGTCTCACCGTGACTGCTGTGATTTGTGATGTGAATTCTCCGGCCGAAACTCCAAATAAACCATCAGTGTTTGACATCGAAGCTCCTGCTCTACCGTGTCTCCTTCCTGAGTCGGTGACTCCCACTGCATTGCTACACAGAAGTTTCCCTTACAGTGGCTGGTATCCGCGAGATTGGACCTACTGGTCTTTCGTCCATTGGAATGGAGAAAGACCAGTAGCAGAACTAGGAAGGGTGTTGTGGGCATACTCAACCCATAGAAGCTGCCTCGACCAGGAGGAGGGAGTGGAGGAGGCTAGACAGCGTAAGGCAGTCTCCATCTCCTGGTTAATTCGCTCTGCTTGACCATTGGACTGGGGATGAAATCCGGACGAGAGACTGACACTGGCTCCCAGCAGCCTGCAAAACTCGGACCAAAAATGAGAAGTAAATTATGGTCCCCGATCAGACATAACGTCACTGGGGAGACCATGCAGCCTGAACACATGTTGTAGCATGATTTCAGCCATTTCCTTGGCAGTAGGTAATTTGGTTAATGGAATAAGCAGGGCAGACTTGGAAAACCGGTCTATGACTGAGTATGACTGTGTTACCGTCTGAGGGTGGTAGTCCAGTGACAAAATCCAAGGAGATGTGGGACCAGGGACGATGAGGGATAGGCAAAGGATGAAGAAGACCGGAGGGAGCTTGGCGTGAGGTCTTATTTTGGGAGCAGACTAGGCAAGCAGCAATGAATTCCTTGGTATCCTTCTCCATGGAAGACCACCAAAATCACTGTCGAATCAGGGCTAGTGACCGTCTCACTCCTGAGTGACAAGCCAGGCGAGAGTTATGACCCCACTGGAGAACCTGGGTACGGAGAGTGGCAGGAACAAACCGATGGTTAACAGGACAGGCACTTGGGGCTGGGTGTTCAGCATGAGAGCGCTTGACCTTATCCTCCACCTCCCAGGTCACCAGACCAATGACACATGTAGAAGCGATGATATTCTCAGTATGAGATGGAGAGCTCTCTGGCTGGAACTGGCGAGACAGGGCGTCAGGTTTGATGTTCTTAGAACCAGGTCTGTATGAAAGAGAAAAATCAAAGCGTGTGAAAAACAGAGCCCACCTGGCTTGACGAGAGTTCAGCCGCTTAGCTGAACGGATGTACTCCAAATTTTGTGGTCAGTCCAGACCACAAAATTGGGCTCGAGTAGAACCCCTGGATTTGGCTTGCAACACAAAAGTGATACTGATCTCTGACTTGGAAGTGTCATGATTCAAAGTGTGGGCCTGTGAAAGAGAGGCCCTTGGAAAACAGCATCTATTTTTTAACTGGAATTACTTATTTTAAAGAGATTGCAACATTATACTTTTTAAATAATTGCTCAATTAATTTAACACATTTATTATGCACACAATAAAAACTTCAACAAATATATTGATCCTGGCTTAACCAGCGACCTTTACTCTGTTGTTCATGAGCTCGGTTTCAGAAAACTTGTCAGTAGTTTAACAACTATTTTAATTTTAGTAATGTCTATGAAGACCAATTGGTTGATACGAGAAATAATTTGAAGCAGTTTAATGAAGAATGTTAAACTATTTTTAAAACTGTAATTGAACTTTAACTTATATTAATTATCTGATTCCAGTGGCCAGTTGTAATAGATAATCAACAAAGTTTCCATTTTGCAGCAACAGCGCAAAAGGTTTCAACAACAATTAATATTATGTCTGAGTCTAGTTCTGTCTTATCTGCTTTGTTTCGGAATGTGTTCAATACATTACGTTTTTATTCATTATTACCATACAATACATAGATTTAAGAATAAATTAAACAAATAATACAACATTGACCTAAAAAAACAGATTTTGCAACCCTGATCTCCTTAGGCAGGTCTTTACGACCAGCAGTGATGCCTCTGAGGGTCTCGGGGCGCAGGACGAGGCATAGGGTTTATACAAGGTCACAAACATATCTTAACATACCAGCAATACCATTTAAGAATGGATTCTTAAAGCAATATAATCTTCTTTTCTTCTTGGCCTTCCTCTTGGCTGATTGCACCCAGGTGTGTGTTCCAAGATGGCAGCACGTTGATTTGTTTCTGTCTCTGTTAGTGTTTGTCTCATTCTCGTTCTTCTTGTGCATACTGACATTTTATAATTTTTAATTAGCTTTTTAGACCCGTTTTTAAATTGGTCTGCTGAGCTTTTAAAAACGTTTTAAAAGCTTAAGTGTTTGGGCTGTTTTGTGCCGGTGCCTCGCTGTGACTGGATTGTTTGCTCTCTGCCTGAGCTGTCGCTCTTTCGGACTCTGGATTGCTGTCTGTCCTGCCGTGCTGTCGGGGGCTGGTTGACCTGAGCTGCTGATCGACCTGAGCTGCGGATCCTGAATTGGGTGTGTTAAGGCACAATGTTGCCTAAAGCTGCCCGTGTGTTCGCTTTTTTCCTGGGATTAATTGTCAGCCCGCATGTCGGCAAAACTGACGGATTGCCTCCCAGCAATATCTCTGTTCACTTCGGACATTCGGATGGTGGAACTTCTGGAGCGCTGACTCCATCGGATAGTTTTTACCAAAAGCTGACGTTTCATGGCACGAAATGTGCTCTCCCGTATGCCCTTTTTACTCTGACCGTTGTCACTACCCGATCTGCAGCTCTGCCCGATCTGCAGTGCGCATGTGCGAGATGGTCCGCCATATTGGACAACTCCGGATGGCAACCCAAGTAGGAAAACATTGACACAGTGGCTTTTGGCAAAGCTCAAAAGGAAAACTCGAGAGAGATGAGTTATTGTTATTACAACGTGACTTCACTATTATTTAACAACTCTTTTTATTGGGTTCTTTTATTTGGGGTTAAGTACATTGTCAGAATAAGTGAGAAATTGATTTAACTTCTGTTAGACAGCTATATGCCATTTTTGCACACATTCACAGTAAATATGTATTCAGTATGATAGCTGTCTAACAGAAGTTACATCTATTTCTCACTTATTCTAACCAGGGGCACTGGCGCCATACTAGGTGCCCCATCAGCCCACACACGACTACCTGCAACCAATCTATGGGCAGAGCGGGCCGCACGCCAACCGCTACTTCACCCTGAAACAGATCCGAACACAGCCTCATTTTATGGATAGGCACCTGAAGAACATTTAATCCGATTCCAAGTGTCGGAATGAAAAACCCCATGTATGTGTCCTCTGAAAATGGTAAGGCAGATGCCAAAATGAACGAATCAAATAATCCAGTGTCTCGTAATATTTTTACCCGCATCTTCTCATCGTTCCCCACCAGAGAAACAAACCCCTCAGTCATGAAAGGCAAATAAGACTGTAGTTCTGGGCTAGACCCCTGTGGTTTCAACTCACCGTCTAAACACCCAGTCACCTGCTCAGCGACAGGTGCCACGAACATTGCTGGCCTGGGACTACCACTAGTCCCTTCCTGCGCAGCTTTAGCCCTAAATGCATAGCAGTCTTTTCTCCAGTGCCCTTGCTCATGACAGTAATGACACACATTGTCAGGCTCACGTGCCCCACGTACATACCCACTGTCCTGCCCAGCAGGTCTTACCGGACGACCAGACCACGCTCCCACACCCGAGGAATTTCCATCGTGACTGCCTTGTACGGCAGCACCTCCACCAACGTGTGTCAGAACATAGTCATCTGCTAATGCAGCAGCTTCAGCAGCTGTCCTGACTGCGTGCTAACTGATGTACACTGCAATGTGCTCCGGTACCGCATTTTTGAATTGCTCCAAAATAACGAGATCCCTCAACGCCCCGTGAGTATCAACGTCAGTTGCCGCACACCAGCGATCGAAATGAGTGGAAATATCCCGAGCAAACTCAAGGTGAGATTTATCACCTCTCTTCCAATTCCTAAACCGCTGACGATAAGCTTCAGGCACCAGCTCGTAAGTCCTGAGAACGGCAGATTTAACTAAATCATAGCGCAAATAGTCACTGCCACTTAAAGATGAATAAGCCTCCTGAGCCCTCCCGGTTAACACACACTGTAACAACAACACGCAAGTGGCCTCAGACCACCCCCTTACACCTGCGAGACGTTCAAACATTGAACAATTTTTTTCCGGATCCTTCTCATTAAACCTCGGAACCAACTTCAAATCATTTAAGTCATCCACTGACTTCCCTGGGGACCCGCTTTGACTAGCTGAATAATCAGGAAACAGGACATCAGCCGCTACTTTGCCCTCTCTAATTAATTCCAGTTTCTCCCTCTGAAACTCCAACTTAGCCTGCTCAGTTTCCTGCCTCAATTTCTCCAAGGACACCGCTCTTTCCAGCTCAATGCCCTGTCGCATCTTCTCCATGGCCAACTCCTTTTCCGTCTCCAACTCTAAGCGTAATCTGAGTAACTCCTTCTGTTGCTCGAAACTCAAAACCGCACTTTGACCTGCCATTTATTTTGTGCGCCCGGGGACAGGAGTATCAAACACTTTGCTTTTCAACAAACAAGCCCTCAAATTCGCTTTCACCGACTCTTTCAGTCTTTTATCGCCAACTTCAACCCCATAATACTGAGCTATGTTCACCAATTGATCCTTGGTGCACTGATCCAAGAAACCTTCAGAAGGTGCAGCCACAAACGCCCCCACAATATCCTCCATATTACCCAATAATAGTTATTTACACAGAGGAAATGCAATTTCTTAGCCCACCTGTGCACACAGTAGGAATGAGCAGCCCCGCTAGCTGACTTCCTAATCACAAACTTACTACATAACTCCCCCCCTAGTCTTCATGAGGCGTAGCGGTGGGTACTTATGCACTTGAAGCCCGCTGGACCGAGAGAGGCGACCAGGTAATCGGCAACCACGGAAGTGCTCCCGAGCAAGTTAAGGGAAAAGGGAAAGTGAAGCTCCAACCGCCGTAGCTCAACACTATCAAAGCCCCCCCCAGACGAAACCCAAAGGGGAAACGCCTCTTGAACCCACCAGGGGAACATGCCCTGCGGGCGACTCACGTTGCCCCTGCGGGCGACTAAGTGCCCGCGGGCACCGTGTTGGCTACCCCTGGTCTGGTGGTTCCTCGGTTATCACTCCTCGATCCTCGGTCCTCCGGCAAAAATAAGGCCACTGGGACGGTACTCAAGATGGCGCAGACAAATCAACTTCCGGTGATACCGAGGAGCGAGGAAATGAAAAATAAGAGAAGTGAAACGCAGCCCGGGAGAGGGCAATGAAATCGGGAGTCTCCCACGAAAATGGCAAGGAGGGAGGTTTGGGAAGTAGCCTACATTATGTGACCAATCACGAAGTGTCATTTCTTGACTGGCAGCAAAAATAACCAATCACAGCAGTGCTTCTCTTGCTGGCTCTGTCCAATCACAAATAAGAAGTGTTCTCCCTAAAGGAATACCCTTTCCGTAAAAGTTGAAATGTTGAAGTGTTTTGTGAAATGCTGTAGTATTTTGTGAAATGTTGTAGTATTTTGTGAAATGTTGTTTTGACTTGCACTTCAGGGCCACCGTATAAAGCATTCCCATGGCAATTTCTTCAGGAATTGCAGTTTGTTTTTGTTTTTTATATAAGTGGACAAAGTAAGATGACATAGCTGTGGTAGTAGATGCAAGGGAAAAAGGAAGAAAGAAGAGAAATGAAACTATAATTATTATTTCCACGAGCCATTTACACACAAACATTTGCACAGAAATGATAGAAAGTCAGTCCTAAACAGGAAAACGTTGAGATCGAAAGCGAGTGTGTGAGATCTGATGAAGCTTCAATATAGTTCATCCCTAGCACTGATGCAATATGAAAGTGCAACACTGATACAGCCTACGACAGTGAAAGAGATTTACTTTTTTGTGTACTATGTACAGTGTGAACTTTGCACTTTCTTTCACATTAAGAAACTCCCACAATTCGCTTTATTTGTCCTCAACTTCAAGTGAAAACAGAATTTAAAGCATTACTGTGAAGGCTCTGTGTTGCTGCAGAAGCGAAACTATAGGACTCTGCAGAGAAAAAGAAAAACTAAACATCCTCAACTGCTTCCTCATGACTGGCAGTGCAGCCAGCCAAAGAAAACACTTTGCAGTAGGTTGGCATATTGAGGTACTACCTCTTAATGAGGAACACATCTGTCGACCAACAGAAGAAACCACCGAACATCAATTTCCCGGCTTTCTGTATCAGAATAGGTTAGAAATAGTGCTGAGTCAGAGTGTACTGGAAACCTGCTGAACTCAGCCAGATTGTGTAATAATGTGCTGAATTTTAAAGACTGTTTAGATTCGCTCCTTAAAGTGCATAATTCATGAGTGATTGAGATACCAGATCTTGTTACCTGTTGATTAAAGCAAATCATTTTAAAATTCTACTTTTTGCTAAGGATAAACTATCATTTCCTGACATTTGTGAATTGATTGCAATAACTGTGAAAAAATCACTTTCTCTCCATCACACAAACCTGTTCAGTAGTTGGACTTTTGCTAATCTGGATATATTCATTATAAAGCAGCCTTATGAGTTGTCTGCTGAGGGTCGCAATATAGCTAACATGTACTGTAGTGAATGAATAATAAAAAGGTGATTGCTTGATTTTAAAATATTTGACAGTTTCTTTTTGGTTCTGCCCATATGCAGTCTTTCAATAAAGGCACTGTCTGGCCCAAAATATATTTAAAAAACAACAGCAACAAAAAACTACCCAACAGAATTAAGTATTTTTTTACTTGTGGAACAGTATTTGGATCCTTCACTTAAAGTGGACCTATCATGCTATATTTGAACAATATATTGTAGGGCCATACCTATATAAAGTATATAAATATAGCAAAAATATCTTGCATTTTAGCCATGCCTCATTTTGCTCTATTTGCTCTTTCCAGCGCTGTTTTTGCAGGGGGCTGATTCTGTGAGCTGCAGCTCTCTCTCTCTCTCTCTCTCTCTCTCTCTCTCTCTCTCTCTCTCTCTCTCTCTCTCTCTCTCTCTCTCTCTCTCTCTCTCTCTCTCTCTCTCTCTCTCTCTCTCTCTCTCTCTCTCTCTGGCTGCAGCCGCACGCCCCGAAGAAACAAGCCCACGAGGTAGCAATCAGTTTGCTGGTCGACCCAGCAGGTCGTGCATCGTCCCCCCTGTTGGATGGAAGGCTGATGCGGGAATGGCGAGCAACGTCCCCAGTTCTTTTGCGGGGCGCGCACCGAGCCTCAGTCCACGTGCCGGTGGCAGCCACGGACGATTCCAAAATTTGAGAGCAGCTATGGTCATGTTGTCCGGTTGCAGTCCGGGAAGAAGAGAGTGAAGTCAGGAGGGCACACAACATAGTAAACACATAACATGTCCTTGTGGGAACAATACCCCCAACTGTAGTTCCATGTATGAATTATGTCACAGTGTATTAATAGGTGGTCACCACAACATACAACTATTTTTTAAATCAATAAAATCATTTTCTAAATCCATAAAAGCATTTCAATTAATATTGGGAGTCATGTCGTTACTTTGTCGAGAATGTGGCCATGTAATAAGCGGGATAATGTACACATTACACATTGCATAATGTTCCTTCATGCCGATCTAGATCCCTCCGTTTCGCGGCGGGGGTCCTGATCAGCCTGTCGGTGTTCTTTTCCCGATAATGACCGCGACGCTGCACATTATCCCTTACATATGATTATATAGAGTCATTATTCATTTGTTTTAAAGCAGGAGGCGCAAAAGCTTGCCTCTGGAGGGAGAAAAAGAGCCACAGCGGAGAATAAACAGAAGGGCAACCATGGCAACCATGCAAGGGAAGTCTTCTTCGCTGCTTTTGTGGCAGACTACAGCGCCACTTACAGGCCTGGCATATGTACTACAGCGTCTCCAGCGCTTTCGAGCAGCAATGGCCGGCCGTGGCCCAACCTCTCATTCCCCTGATAGGTGGATAATTGACCAATAGCCGTAGCGCCACTTTACTGACGTCAGTAAAGTGTTCAAATCTGGATCAGTCTGTATCATCAGATCCGTTGCAGCCCCTTTTTTTTAATAGAGATTTGGGTATGGAGGAAAATAGAGAGGGTTGTGTTTTCTGACATTTGGTGAGTTCCCTGGAACACCGGGGACACATATTCATGTATAAAAGACGTACAAAAGTGCCTTTTGCATGATAGGTCACCTTTAAGAGGAGCAGCAGCAATAGCACATACAAATAATCAATTCAAGTCCGGCATTCAAAAGTATACTTAAATTGAAGTATAGAGGTATTAGAACCTTAATGTGGGCCTACTTGAAAATGCAGAGTTACACTTGTATATTATTTGATCATTATTATTGATGAATTATTATGCAAGTGGTATTGTTGCTCTTAATCAAATGTATTTTTAGTAAAGATTAAATCAGAGCTAAATGACGACTTTATTGTATACTCTTGAATTAATATTGCATTTTTTTTACCAGTTTTTATTATGTGTTCTTATGCATAGGGCTTTCAATCCTGTGTGACTTGTCCTATCTTGTTGGATTTATAATCAACCAGCTGAAACAATACAACACCAAATGAAGGCTGATGTTGCTCAGTATCTGTTGGATGTGATTACATGTCTGTTTTGTTTTTACAGCAGGTTGTGCTACCCCTAATCGACCAAAAAATCAATGTGTACAGGATTAAATATATAATTAAATATATAATTGTATCACTGCTGTTAGAACACTGTGACTACAAGCCTTATTGTTTGATGGTGCTTACGTGCACCAGATAGAGCTTACGAGTCCCAACGGAACAAGTAAGACTCGCTACCCCTACAACTTTACCTGCATTTTAGAAAGAAACTAACCACATCGTTCACCAGTTTCATCAAAAAATGAAAGTTACTTCAGCCACATAAACTTGGCACCTCCAGTCTTTGCAAAGAAAAACAATTAGCATTTAAAAATTTTAAAAACCTTGAAAGATTTGGATTTGATAAAATATTCTCTGAGTGTTAGGCTTCATTATTCATTTCCTGCTCTCTTACCTGGTGACTCAGTCACTGATTCACCCTCTGATTCACCCTTCACCGTCCAGATGGCGCTGTTGAGTATCCATTCACCACGGTTTGATGCACAGCGTCTCATTCTGGTATTATTGGCTTCCTTAAGACGGAGAAAACAAGCATTTACACCGACATTGAGTTTGGAATCAGCTGTGATATTGATGTTATTCTTTTTCTCCTTCAATGATTGCTAGTTATACAGTGATTGGAAAAATAAAACAAAAAGGTTTTATTATATCCCAAAGGTAGTTTGGGATACAAAAAAGGCAATTTAATCATTCTAATTTACATTAGGTAAACTAGTTCTATTACCCCCCTTAAATACCGTTAATGTGTTAATTTGTTTCAGGGTCCAGAGTAACCTAACTTACCCTCAATCTTTGTTAAACCACAACAACAAAATGAGACTTTCTAGTTTTTTCTTTAAGGCCCTGTGTGGTCTACTGTTTATATTGAAGAGGTTTTAGGTGTGATGTGACAGACCATGATATTCACTTTATAATCTAGGTCCAGTGTAAATCTTCACTAGCCTCTTTTTCTATTTAAAGGTTTGTAGAAGAGCTCTGCCAAAGCAACAAGTTGCCTGTTAAATGTGTGTCAATATGTGACACGCATCAAATCTAGTATATCATCTCAAAAGACTTCACAGGCCTCGGACCCTCAGGGGCCCTAAAGGTACCAGGTTGTCTGTGTTTTTGGTCATTTGATTAATTACACATTTGGTAAATGCACCAATAAATAAAAAACTGAAAGGTAAAAGCCATTAAAGCTGCTCCTGCTTTTTTTCACAAAGTTTTCACTTTAAGCACAGAAAACTGTTTACACAACATCACTCTTCTTCATTATCAATGATTAGAGTAAAGGTACTTAATTGGCAGAAGGGTGTCATGGTTTTGGATTTATGTTGTTTTCATTTTCCACCTTTTATTTTGAAAGTTTTCCTCCTTGGCCCTTTCTCATTTAATTATTTCCCCTCCTCGACTCCCTTCCTCGACTCCTATCCTCGATACTTAGTCCCGCCCACAGGAGATGCGAGCGGAGGACTGAGGAGGGGAACCGAGGAGAGAGGAGGGGAAGCAGCAGGCGGTTAGAGAAATGAGAACACCTCTCCTCTGAGCGGTCATTTTAAAGAGACGTCCATTAATGATGACAGGAGGCACAGCAGCCCTCTGTCTGATGGACAGATGTGTTCATAATGACTTATATATTTACTTTGATTCATTCACAGTGCGGTATAATGAGACAATGCACTCCGCTCTGCATCAGCCAAACAGCTCGCTGCACCCTCACTGCGAGGGGGACCCAAGTTCCCATCAGCAAAAACACGTGGGTTTGCTATAGCCTACTGGCTCCAAAATGGTGGAATGAGCTCCCCATTGACATCAGGACAGCAGAAAGCTTACACACCTTCCGGCGCAGACTGAAAACTCATCTCTTTCGACTCCACTTCGAGCAATAGAACTATTAACAAAGCACTTATATACTAATAAAGGGCTGGCTTATCTAAAGCCAGTTGAGTAGCACTTGAAATGTTTTAATTAATAATTTACATATACACACATTACACATATATTATACATGCAATGGTCAGATACTGTGGACAATACCCACAGGAGCAAGTTCAGGTGAAGTGTCTTGCCCAAGAACACACCGGCTTTACAGACGCAGCAGCGGCGGGTTTCACCCCTTGATCTGATGATCATTGCACAGCGCACTGTGCCACACCGTCCATCTTCACGCCTCGAGGTCATCGAGGCGCTTTTACAAGTACACATTGGTATTATACATGTACTGTGGACATTACCCACAGGAGCAAATCCGGGTGAAGTGTCTTGCCCAAGGACACAACGGCCTGACGCAGTGGCGGCAGGAGCTGGTTTCGAACTGGAGTTCCCCAGCACTCCCCCTTGATCTGATGATCGGATGCACAGACCACTGCGCCACCCGTCCCCGAAGGAGTTTTAGCTCTATGAAACCTGATGTACTTATATGATTCTGTTTTCTTCAAGTTTGTATTTTTGGTCGAACGCACTTATTGTAAGTCGCTTTGGATAAAAGCGTCAGTTAAATGCAATGTAATGTAATAACAGGCTACAGATGCGGACACACACACACACACACATATATTTATAAATATATACAATTTCAGAATCAAACAAGTATGAGAGAGCACTCTCATAATAACGTAACACAATCAGAGACTGGATATATCCCCCCCCCTCTCTCTGTCGCTGAAATGGGGAATTGAAATTACGGGGCAAAAATTGATATTTGCAAGTATTAAAAGTAAGCAGAGGACACCAAACCAACTGAGACCCATCTGTCCGCCGCATCTACGCACTGTACAACACACACACCTACACACTGTACAACACGCACCTACACACTGTACCACACACACACACTGTACCACACACACACCTACAGCTCCTAAAGCATAATCAGGCTACAGCCGTTGTATATTTTATTAACATTTCCTAACATTCGGTCTATATGCTGTAAAATGTATTATCTCTTCGATTTACACACGGCATCTATTGCACGTCTGTCAGTCCTGGGAGAGGGATCCCTCCTCTGTTGCTCTCCCTGAGGTTTCTCCCATTTTTCCCCTTAAACTGTGGGTTTTCTACGGAAGTTTTTCCTTGTACGATGTGAGGGTCTAAGGATAGAGGGTGTCGTTTTTCTCATACTGATATTCTGAACAATCTGTGCTGTTGTATTTGCTGTAAAGTGTCTCTACTGTAGGCAAATTTTATTATATGTACAGCACTTTGGCTCGACCAAAAATCGTTTATAAATGTGCTAGATAAATAAAACTTGATTTTATTTGATTTGATTATGTGAAGCACTAAATGGTCTTAGAAAAATATTGACTCTTTGTTTGTAGATATCTACTAAACTACAGCAAATACAGAGAGTAATGTAGGCCTGAAATACTGAGTGATATATATTATACACACTGCTCTGCTTTCTGCACGGACTTCACAGCTGTTCTCTCTGGAAACATCGCGACGTTACATTACATTACATTACATTGCATTTAGCTGACGCTTTTATCCAAAGCGACTTACAATAAGTGCGTTCGACCAACAAAATACAAACTTAAAGAAAACAGAATCATATAAGTACATCAGGCTTCATAGAGCTAAAACATTTCAAGTGCTACTCAACTGGCTTTAGATAAGCCAGCCCTTTATTAGTATATAAGTGCTTTGTTAATAGTTCTATCGCTCGAAGTGGACGTGATGAAAGCAGTTTCTAAAATAATATCCAGGGGATGCATGCAGAGCTGTCATTGGCTTGGTTATAGCTCCTCCAGAGAGCCTCCTCGACGCTCGATCCTCGAAGTGCATTTAGAGAAATGAGATGTCCTTCAAAATGGCGCGCTGAAATTCATTTCCGGGTCACTACCGGAGGACCGAGGAGTCGAGGAGGGGAAATTTGAGTATTGAGAAACCTCTAAGGAAACCACAAGAAGCAGGGAAATTAGTTTTAAGAGCAATGGGACGTCCTTGTCACTACCCGATCTGCAGTGCGCATGTGCGAGATGGTCCGCCATATTGGACAACTCCGGACGGCAACCCAAGTAGGACACTTGACACAGTGGCTTTTGGCACATCACAAAAAGAAAACGCGAGAGAGATGAGTTATTGTTATTACAACGTGACTTCACTATTATTTAACAACTGCTTTTAAAACAAACCTGTCTTTGGTTTTTAAGCTCGCTTTTTGTTAACCAAACCTTTTTGTATTTTTTAACTGCACTTGGGTCCTATTTTCCAAACCCTGACAGTACGAACAGACCAGAATGGACTCAGGTGTTTTTTCCCCTCAAGAGTTGGACCCGCTGACGTACACAATTGAGTATATTTTTTACAAGTGGATGAGAGCCTCATCCAGTGGGGCCAAAGAGGCTGCCCTGAAGGAGGCACGCATGGAGGTGGCCAACAGGCCCTGGCTCTGGAGATTGTTGCCCGAGTGGCTAAGGATTTTTACAAGCAGCCCTGAGTGTCGGTCTCAAGCCTCAAACCCCTTCCTGGGATCCGGCCTTAGGAGGTCCACGGAGCCTCCAAAAGGCCTCTAGGAGAAGCAAGGCCAGGATTCCAGCCCGTGCCCCAGCAGCCATGGTTCCATCCCCATCAGCCATGGTTCCAGCCCCAGTTCTCGCCCCAACAGCCATGGTTCCAGCCCCGGTTCTGGCCCCAGCAGCCATGGTTCCAGCCCCAGTTCCGGCCCCAGCAGCCATGTTTCCGGCTCCAGTTCCGGCCCCTGCTGCCATGTTTCTGGCTCCAGTTTCGGCTCCAGTACTGGCTCCCCGGCCGATGCCAGCCCCCCGTGTCCTGTCGGCGTTCCGAACCGACTCCAGCTCCCCATCTCCTGTTGGCGGTCCGGCCCTCTCTAGTCCCTACTCAAGTCCCTTCTCAAGTCCCTACTCTAATTCCTTCTCAAGTCCCTTCTCTAGTCCTTTCTCTAGTCCCTTCTCTAGTCCCTTCTCAAGTCCCCTCTCAAGTCCCTTTTCAAGTCTCTTTTCAAGTCTCTTTTCAAGTCCCCTCTCGAGTTCCCTCTCGAGTTCTCTCTCAAGTCCCTTCTCAAGTCTCTTCCCATGTCCCTTCTCTAGTCCCTACTCAAGTCCCAACTCATGTCCCAACTCCATGCTTTGTTCCATTGGGGGTTCTGCTGAGGTTCTGCCAACACCATGTCCTGTTCCGTTGAGGGTCCAGCCGACACCGGGCGGAAGACAACCTATCCGTTTTTAAGAGTGCGCTAAAGACCTTCCTTTTTGATAAAGCTTATAGTTAGGGCTGATTAGATTCAGCCCCTAGTTTTGCTGATATATGCTTAGTTTGTCGGGGGACATCTTACTTCTTCCTTCTCTCTGTCTATACCTGTGTACTCTCATGTTCCGATTAACCCAGCTTCCCCAAATGTCTTTCTTTTTGGTGTCTATATACGCCGGGATCCGGAGTCATGGATGATCCTGTTGCTGCGGTCCTATGTCCTGGATCGCGAGCCCTGGATCTTGAGTAGTGGCTGTGGTCCTGGATCATAAGTCCTGGATGGATATCCTTGTGGATTCATCTTCCTATTATACACACATGCATTTCCAAATATTTGGACTACCTATGTGGCAAATGTATTATCTTTCCAATTTACACACAGCATCTATTGCACGTCTGTCCGTCCTGGGAGAGGGATCCCTCCTCTGTTGCTCTCCCTGAGGTTTCTCCCATTTTTCCCTTTAAACTGTGGGTTTTCTCCGGAAGTTTTTCCTTGTACGATGTGAGGGTCTAAGGACAGAGGGTGTCGTATTGTCATACTGATATTCTGTACAAACTGTGAAGTCCACTGAGACAAATGTAACATTTGTGATATTGAGCTATATAAATAAACATTGATTGATTGATTGATTTGTCGGGGGTCCTCCCAACTCTATGTCCTGTTTCGTTGGGGGTTCTGCTGAGGGTCCTGACAACTCCGTGTCCTGTCCTGTTGGTGGTCCCGCCGACACCTGCTCCACCGGGGTTCCTGCTGACACCATGTCCTGTCCTGTTGGAGGTCCCGTCAACACATGCTACGCCAAGGGTCCTGCCGACACCAGCCCTTGTTTCGTTGGGAACACCTGTCCCGGCAACACCGGTGACTATCCCGCCAACCCTGTCCTCTCCTGTTGGTGGTCCCGCCGATATCTGTTCCAGCGGGGGTCCTGTTTGTGGTCCCCTCGACACCAGCCCTTGCTCCGTCGGGGTTCCCACTGACACCAGCCCATGTTCCGTCGAGGGTCCCGTCTGCGCCTATCCCGCCAGGGGTCCCACCAGCTCCTGCTCTCGATCCCAGTGCTCCGGTGATCGAGCTGACACTGGAGGGGTCCCATTGCGGCGTACGTCGTCCTCCGGGGCTGTCCCGCCTCCGTCCTGCCATTCCTCCGGAGCTGTCCCGTCACCGCCTTCGTGCCCATCCTCCGGAGCTGTCCCGTCGCCGCCTTCCTGCCCGCCCTCCGGAGCTGTCCCGTCGCTTACTTCTTGCCGACCTTGTGCCCAGCCTCCTGAGATCCCCAGCGGCTTTCGCCCTCGAGTCTGGCCGCCTGACTTTTGCCGCTGTGGCTTTCGCCCTCGAGCCCGGCCCCCTGACTCTCCCAGCCGCTGCCTTCGCCGTCATGCGTCCTGAGTTCGCCCGCTGTGGCCTTCGCCCCTACTCAAACTCTGCCTTGCCCCCAGGCCGTCCGCCCGAGACCCCCTCCATGATCTCTGCCTTGCCCCCGGGCCGTCCGCCCGAGACCCCTTCCTGGTCCTCTACCGTGCCCCCGGGCTGTCAGCCCAAACCCGTCCTCCAGACCCCCTCCACCCATCCTTCTTGAAGTTTTTGGACTTTTTTGTTTTGTTGGGACGTCTCCATGGTTTTGGATTTATGTTTTCATTTTCCACTTTTTTATTTTTAAATGTTTTCCTCCTTGTGTCTTGTCTGATCCTTCTTCCTGTGTTTGCCTCCCTGTCTTTAGTTTCCCTGGTGTGTCTGATTGTCTGATTGTGTTCACCTGTTGCCCTTGTGTTTCTGCCTCCCCTGCCCAGCTGTGTCTTGTCCTGTGATTACCCTTCTGTGTATTTAGTCTTGTCTTCCCCTGTGCTCCATGTCTATTAGTCGCCGTTTATTTGTAAACGTAGGCTGTAGTAAAAGTAACAGAAAATGGTAAAGTAGCTCACATTACTTCAAAATTGTTCATCAGTACAGATGCTAGCCTTAATTAGCATGAGTGTCACATTTAGTTATCAACATTACTGAACAAGCAAGGTTGTTACTCTAAATCACAAATGTATCCTAAATACAGTAGTAAAAACTCACATTCGCTGACTTCTGCACCGCCAACTTCCATGCTAATAAGTAAATTAAGACATTTCATGAAGGCCAAAATGGCGTCAGTTTGCACAGCTTGTGACGAAAACACTAAATGGTCTAATTAGACACCTTTAGTGGAAACACCTGTACATGTGACTGTGATATTCATAGGAATGTATTGTGCTTTACAGTGAACCCTACTATACACTTTTGGCTACTATAAGTATGCCTTTTGGTGATATATATTTGTATGAATACTAATTATACTCCTAAGAATTGTTATTATATAATAATTATTATAACAATACTTTTAAGAGCCAGAATTTTTGGATCTTGGCTCTCTCCTATTTTGACTGTCCTTTGTCATAAGTGTCTGTTATGAACTCAGACACTCAGGATTTAGGACCCAATTGCATGACCCGGGAGACAGAGGTAAAGTATTGGTAAGATACTTTATTTTTCCAACAAAGCAAGATGAACAAAAAAGGTCACTATCGAATCTCAGGATGAGATGACAAAAAATGAGAACAAAAGGAAACCGCTCACGTAGTGAGGAACACAAACTTTTCTAGAGCACAAAGAGAGCATAGACCTGACGATGGCATGAGACAAGACGAACTGACAATGAACACTGGGGCCCTTTCTCATTTCATCAAATCCCCCTCTTCGACTCCTTGGTCCTCCGGTAGTGACCCGGAAATGAATTTTAGCGCGCCATGTTGAAGGACATCTAATTTCTCTAAATGCACTTCGAGGACCGATGATCGAGCGTCGAGGAGGCTCTCTGGAGAAGCTATAACCGAGGATACACTGATGGGTCCTCCACGGTCCTCCACGGCTCCTTCGTGGATGCATTTCCGGGAACAGAGATGTTTCAAAGAGTCCTGACGCACGGCCGGACTTATCTCAGCCAATGACAGCTCTGCATGCATCCCCTGGATATTATTTTATTAACTGCTCTCATCGGGACGCGATGTTTACAGAGAGAACAGCTGTGAGGTCCGTGCAGAAAGCAGAGCAGTGTGTAAAATATAAATCACTCAGTATAACAGGCCTACATTACTCTCTGTATTTGCTGTAGTTTAGTAGATATCTACAAACAAAGAGTCGATATTTTTCTAAAACCATTTAGTGCTTCACATAATAAAATACACAACGGCTGTAGCCTGATTATATGCTTTAGGAGCTGTAGGTGCGTGTGGTACAGTGTGTAGGTGTGTGTGGTACAGTGTGTGCGTAGATGCAGCGGACAGATAGTGTTACGTTATTATGAGAGTGCTCTGTTTGATTCTGAAATGGTATATATTTATATAAATATATATATGTGTGTGTGTGTGTATGTGTGTGTCCGCATCTGTAGCCTGTTATTGTCTCATTATACCGCACTGTGAATGAATTAAAAGTAAATATATAAATCGTCATGAACACACCTATCCATCAGACAGAGGGCTGCTGTGCCTCCTGTCATCATTAATGGACGTCTCTTTAAAATGACCGCTCAGAGGAAAGGAGTTCTCATTTCTCTAACCGCCTGCTGCTTCCCCTCCTCTCTCCTCGGCTCCCCTCCTCGACTCCTCCGTTCACATCTCCTGTGGGCGGGACTAAGTCTCGAGGATAGGAGTCGAGGAGGGGGGTTAGAGAAATGAGAAAGGGCCAGGGAGACTGGGAAATTTAAACACATGACAACAAGACACAGGTGAAAACAATCAGGGGCAGGGCTGGTGCTGATGAGCACAGGAGACACACAAGGGGTGGACAATCAGGAAGCCTGGAATGAGAGACAAATGGTGAGTGACAAAACAAACATAAAACAACATGAAAATGAACCACTCTTAGCATTTCTGTCGGTGCACAACAGTGTCTTTCAAGTCCACTTTTGGAATTGTTATCACACAGGGAGCTTCATTTTATGCCTCTGATAAATATTTGTGAGATTAAGTCTACAAGAAACTAAAGATCAAAAGGTTCTACCTACATTTCCTCTAGTTTTCAGTATATTTAAATGATTTCATTTCAAGGGTTTCCCTGCACTGAATTAATAATGTTGAGCATAGCGCCCTCTTCTGGGGAAACAAGAAACAATGCACAAAGTGTTTTGGAAGTAATAAGGTCTTTGTTTACATTAGCAAGCATCGCTAACACTCAGAGCTAACGCTGTACTTGAGAGAACATGTGTCAAGAAGACGGATGTAAAAGGCACTGTCCTTGTGGTAAACCCGCAAGAGAAAAAGCGTTTAAGCTCCATACCGTTTCAGAAATAATGCTTGATGTGGTTTGGAACATAATATGGCGTTTTAATCACGGCAGCGTTAAGCTGAGTTTCTGCCGGTAGACAGTTAGTTAGTGCCTTAGGCTGGCCACAATAAAAGGCCACTCTAAAATGTTCAGTTTTATCACACAGCACAATGCCACAGATGTCGCAAGTTTTGAGGGAGCGTGCAATTGGCATGCAGGAATGTCCACCAGAGCTGTTGCCCGTGAATTGAATGTTTATTTCTCTACCATAAGCCGTCTCCAAAGGCGTTTCAGAGAATTTGGCAGTACATCCAACCGGCCTCACAACCGCAGACCACGTGTAACCACACCAGCCCAGGACCTCCACATCCAGCATGTTCACCTCCAAGATCGTCTGAGACCAGCCACTCGGACAGCTGCTGCAACAATCGGTTTGCATAACCAAATAATTTCTGCACAAACTGTCAGAAACCGTCTCAGGGAAGCTCATCTGCATGCTCGTCGTCCTCATCGGGGTCTCGACCTGACTCCGGTTCGTCGTCGCAACCGACTTGAGTGGGCAAATACTCACATTCGATGGCGTCTGGCACGTTGGAGAGGTGTTCTCTTCACGGATGAATCCCGGTTTTCACTGTTCAGGGCAGATGGCAGACAGCGTGTGTGGCGTCGTGTGGGTGAGCGGTTTTCTGATGTCAATGTTGTGAATCGAGTGGCCCATGGTGGTGGTGGGGTTATGGTATGGGCAGGCATATGTTATGGACGACGAACACAGGTGCATTTTATTGATGGCATTGTGAATGCACAGAGATACCGTGACGAGATCCTGAGGCCCATTATTGTGCCATTCATCCACGACCATCACCTCATGTTGCAGCATGATAATGCACGGCCCCATGTTGCAAGGATCTGTACACAATTCCTGGAGGCTGAAAACATCCCAGTTCTTGCATGGCCAGCATACTCACCGGACATGTCACCCATTGAGCATGTTTGGGATGCTCTGGATCGGCGTATACGACAGCGTGTTCCAGTTCCTGCCAATATGCAGCAACTTCGCACAGCCATTGAAGAGGAGTGGACCAACATTCCACATGCCACAATCAACAACCTGATCAACTCTATGCGAAGGAGATGTGTTGCACTGCGTGAGGCAAATGGTGGTCAATGGTACAAACCAGTAAGATACTGACTGGTTTTCGGACCCCCCCAATAAAGCAAAACTGCACGTTTCAGAGTGGCCTTTTATTGTGGCCAGCCTAAGGCACACCTGTGCAATAATCATGCTGTCTAATCAGCATCTTGATAAGCCACACCTGTGAGGTGGGATGGATTATCTCGGCAAAGGAGAAGTGCTCACTATCACAGATTTTTTCAGATTTGTGAACAATATTTGAGAGAAATGGTTATTTTGTGTATATAGAAAATGTTTTAGATCTTTGAGTTCATCTCATGAAAAATGGGAGCAAAAACAAAAGTGTTGCATTTATATTTTTGTTCAGTGTAATAAAGTGAGTGGCCCCAAAAAAAGCTATTCAGTGTAATGTTTTTCTAAACACACTTGTATGAATTGTACATGAATGAGTGGAGGACTTCTACAAAGGCTGCAGCTGTGTTTAACATGTGAGCTGTTATACCTCAGTTCATACAAAACCCCAACAGCAGTATCAACCCTCCACACAGCCCGACAAAAAGAAAAGGCAAAAAACATGGCCTTTTTCTCTTCTTTTATTCTTTATAAGAAGACAAGTAATGATAACACAACACTAAAATGACAGGTTACAGTACCAGCCCAGCATCATTGTGTATTCACATTTACAGGAAAGCATTCTTTGCATTCTATTGATTTTGTAATAAAACCATCACAGAATTACTTCACAGTACAGAGTTATGGCTTTAAAAAAAAGAAATAGCAACATTTATATATTTTAGAATGAGTATCCATACAGCAATAATGAAATCCATATTAAAATGTATATAACATGGGAGTAAAGCAGCCCCGTTAAAGTGATGTACTATCAACTGTCAGTACTTCAGGCATCTGAGAAATAAGTAAGACAGATTGTTTATTGACATTTTCCGAAAAAGGCAAAAGAAGAATTTTTAATTAAAGTGTTGAATCATTTGATTCATTAGGTAGTTTTTAAAGCTGGACATATCTCAGCCCCCCCATTTTAATTCACAGCTTGATACATTTAATTGAAGCCATTGTTATGTCACATGTTGCCACAGATTGTGATCAGAAGTTGTTTGTGGAAGCGTTGGGTGACACAGTGGTTGAGCCGGAGTTCCCATCTTAACTGTAATTAAAACAAGACAAGCAAAATAACTAAATACAATTATTCAGAAGGCAATAATCCCAGTGGCTAAATGTTGTATTGTGATCAGGGTGGACATGATACCCGAGTGGGGAAATATACAGCGTTATATGATACAAGTTACGTTTTTATTACCATTATCCTATTAAATAGGGCTCTATTTTGTTTATTTTCAGGTTTATTTTTGTATTGAAATATCAGTTAAGTCACTTTGCCATGGCATGGGGCCGAGAAAATAATGGCTTCATTTGTTTGTATTTGTTTTCAGGGACAAAGGGAGACAATAGACACATTCCCATGTCAATAAAGACAGAAAAAAGGTAACAATGCCACAAACATTTGTCCATTTCTCTGTTGACATGTAAAGCTAAACCAGGATTATTAGAAAGCTGTCAACAGTGAGCTGAAGAATCATTCAGGGAGTTGAAGATCTTCTGTTTCCGAAAAAACAAAATTTGTAGATTTTTGTATAGAATGTATTATACATTTAAGGAAGAAAAACAAAAGAAAACACATCTCCATAAACATTACCATACACTGTAAACTGACACTTTACTGTAGCATAATTGTTTGTCTATTAAATGTCAGAAACTTGTCTAATGGATTTCTACCAATCTACAGTCCAAAATTCAGAGATATCAGTTTACAATGGAAAAAAGTACTATTGTGTTTATACTGTAGATATTGTAATTGTTTTTTTTGCAGTCATTAATTAAAATAAGCCTATCATTACCTTTTCAGATTGCTGATCAGTACGTAAACCCAGTTCACCGCTGGGTTCACACAAACTTGAGAGCCGTTCCTTCTGGTGACTCTGCGGAGAGGAGGAGGAGTTGGACTTTTATTATTGACAGGAGAGAAGATTAGAGTTTACTAGTTGGTATTTGGATGTTGCTCCCGTTCGGTGAAGCAGAATGCAGATGCAGAAGTCTCAGTTAAACAAAAGTGGTAAATGCAGTACCTTTCCTGAAGTGGTACGGTGCTGTCGATGTTTATTTTGAAGTTGCACGCTTTAGTTTTTTCCATTCTGTGTAATTTTGTACTTCTCCAGTACTTTCACTTTTATAAGTACTTATTAGTCAAGTTAACAGTGATACAATCTGTTATGTGTTAAAGTAGATTCCTGACACTGGAAACACTCGATTGACACAAACACATAAATTCCGTTACTTTGAAGTACTCAAATACTGTTCTTTAAGCAATAGCAGAACATTTTGGTAAATATGTTGTTTTGATTTCCCCCAAGAGACGATATGTTGAGGCCATGTTGCATAAAAACTGAAAGCATCCTGACTCTCCAAAGGTTGTATTGTTATGTTGCAATACAAATACTTACTTAAAGGACTGTATGCTTGTATAACTTGCTTTTAGTAGATACAATTTAGACTTATTGTAATTGAGAGTGTTTACATTGTTATTACTGCCTCTTAAAAAGCAGCGTACGCGATTTTTCCCACACTGCTGTTTGGCTTCTATAACAGTATTTGTGTGATTTTTGTATTTGTATTTATTTATAGAAGGACCATGCATACAAAAACATTAATCTCAGCAAAGAGAAGAGATGCAATATGCCAGATTATAGCTAATAGCTAATTTCAATCTGTGGTCCTGTGATGTAAAAAAAAAGTTGAACTCTGGACTCTTTTTTTCATAATCAATCAGAAATATAAAATATATTTGCACCTGTTTTACCATAAAAAAGGTTCCGCAGTTTTGGAAATTAATCTTGACTACTCACATGATTTCAGTCCGTCGGCAGTGTCCTGAAATGGGAATCACCTCGATTCTCTTGATGACTCGGACAGGCATAGAAGAGATGGTCCGGATGCACATACAGCGCTCCCTCGGAAAAGCTGTGAGATGGAACACAAGTTTTACCCCTGAGAAACCTCTGAAAATCTGAATGAAATGTGAATACTGCTTCATTCACTTTTTTAAACGTTTGGTTTTACTGTTGAAACACAAATGATGTTAATGGTCGATGTCATTCTCAACCTTGGAAATAGTTTTTGACACAAAAGCTCAAACTCAAGGCACTTCTTGTTGGTAGATCTTTCTAGAGCTTTGAACAGCATCTCACTTTCTTCCTGAGAGGACAAAGTTAGCTCAGGTTCACTTTTCATTTGATAAAAGGAATTACTCAAATTCGGCTGAGAAAAAAGCCCAAGGTGAAGTTGAAAGCTCCAGGAAAAGCAAAGAGCAAGGTTTAAAGTAACTGAACCGTGAGTTATGATTGTTTCCAGTGTCAGGAGTGTACTCTAACACATAACAGATTGTAACACTGTTAACTTGGCTAATAACTGAGAATAGTGGAAAGTATGAAATGTGGTCAAAGAAAACAAGATAATAAACATACTCTAAATGAAAAGGAACAATAAATCAAAAATAGAAAATAAATAAAACAATGAAACCATCCTCATAGAAACATAATTATTGTGTTTTTGTCAAATTGCCTGCCTATAGCAAATCATCAAAATGAAATTGGTGTTATAGCATGATAGTCTTAAATTAGAGCAACATAAAGTTCTTAAAAATGTACAGCTTCAATATAGGTAAACTATCATTAGATGCAGATGGCAGCTTAGTGTTTGGCTAAATTAGGATGCACAAATTACAAAAAAAAATCATAGTAAGAGGAAGCATTCCAACATACTGGATTACACAGTTAAGAACACTTAAAAAAAAATAAAAAATGTGTTACCTTGCAGAGAGGCGATGCAGCAGCAGAGCATCAGAGCGGACAGGAGGAGCGTGGCTTTAGTCATCATCTTGGCGGTTGTTTGATCTTTCAGCACCGATGAGGATGTGAGAGTGATGTGAGAGTGGTGTGAGAGTGCTCTGTGGGTCAATGTGCTGGAGTCTGGCTTTATACAGTAGAAAACAAGGAAGCATGTCACACCTTTCCTGTCTTGACACATACAAATGTAAAAATGGTGGCATCTTAATTTTTTAGGGGGGTTTCTGCTAAATGAGTTTAGAGTTTCCTTCTGAGGGTCTTTATTTTTACTGATCTATCAAGAAAACTAAATCCACATTGACATCATGGAATAATTGTATTGTATTGACTTTGGTAACAATAAATGCAATTACCATTGGATGTTTACGTAAACATATAGACATACAGTATACTGTAAGAGTCAGAAATGATGTTTGATTATAAATGTATTAAGCTTTAGCAGCATTTGTAAACTATTACTCTAACTACATTTTTGTTGTGAAATATTTTGGTTTCTTCTTTTCTAAGGTCACATTCTGACATACACTTATTGACATACACTTAAGTAAAACATTTTTTATTGATATTTATTTTGTTGTTGTTTATAATTTGCATTGCATTTGATATTGAGGTCATCCAAAAGTATCGGAAAGCAATCAGGTTACATTACTTTATATGTTGATACTTAGATTAGGTCACTCGTTGTTTTTTTTTTAATGTTACTACGGATTACATTTTTAAAGTAACCCTCCCAACCCTGACTAAAGTGATATAATACCCCATATAAACAAACATGCAATTTAGTCACAAGAGGATGCATCGCATCGGTTTATGGGTCTGCTTAATTTAAGTGTTCTACTCCAAAGATGATTTACAATAGTTACCTACAGAGGTGACGCCTGAATATGATATGAATTGATTCTCAATTTTACTTTCAGATGTTCATTAAAAAAAGATACATAAGCAGTCAGGCTGCATTCAAAAATATATATTTTCATTTGGACAATTTGGGCCAAAGCAGACTGATAGAATGTGTTTATGCACCAGTTTGTGATAACCCGGAATCAGGAACAGAGAATACTTGCTACTTGATACTGGAGAGTACCAAGAACCAACTCAAACAGAGCTGTACTTCTGTATTTTACCACAGACTGATAACCACATTCCTTTTTCTGGTAAGTATTTAATCAAAGTGGACTTTTATCACAAAATTAGACTGTAGTTCTCGTTTATGAAAATAAGATGTATATTCTAATATCAAATTTGAACTAGAGAATGCAATTCCTGAAGAAATTGCTGGTGGGAATTATGGAGTCAGATTTGGGTCAATATTCTCGCGCGTAAAACAAGCTACTCACGAGCGGAAAATGTGCTTTTACACGCGCATAAAATGACCCTCGCGCGCAGATTAAACCCCCGCGAGCGGCTCTGAGATAGCCCTCTTGCTTGCTCGCGGGAGTGTCAGCCTCGCGGAGTCTGTCTACGCGCGCGTGAAAAGTTTCTGGCACTTTGGGGCGGAGCCACTGGACTTTGATTGACAGCTGCCAGGAAACCCGGGGTTGCCAGGTTTGATAAATGCCTGAACTGCCAAGAGCCGAGCAGTGACGGCAGCAAAATCTAGGTGCGTACAGCAGACAGTAGCTAGCAGTTTTCGACGGACACAGCCCACTGAAAAATATATTGTTTTATATCAAATTAATGTATATTACATTACATTACATTGCATTTAGCTGACGCTTGTATCCAAAGCGACTTACAATAAGTACATTTGACCAGGAAGACACAACCTTGAAGAAAACAGAATCATATATATATATATATATATATTAGCTGTACACTTTACGAATATAATAGTTTTTTATGGACAACTTTACCAAAGTGCCAGAAACTTGTCACGCGCGCGTAGACAGACTCCGCGAGGCTGACACTCCCGCGAGCAAGCAAGAGGGCTGTCTCAGAGCCGCTCGCGGGGGTTTAATCTGCGCGCGAGGGTCATTTTATGCGCGTGTAAAAGCACATTTTCCGCTCGTGAGTAGCTTGTTTTACGCGCGAGAATATTGACCCAAATCTGACTCCATACAAATGCTTTATGCTGAAAAGCTGATGCTAAACTGCTATGCTGAAATGTAATGTGTAAGAAGAAAGTGAAGAATTTAGATTGAAATGATACATGAAAACTGGGGGCTTGAATGTGTGATGAGAGAAGAAAAGAAAGTAAAAAGGCTTGGAAAAGCAGCAGAATATTTGAACTGCAAACTTTCGAACTAACTTGATGGCGAATGATCTGTTGCCATGCCAACGGCATTTGATGACATCCCATAATACGCTTAGATGCGCTGATGGCTGCATCGTTACGAAACCTGTGAAGTTTTGGGCCGTTTGGAGCATTTTCACTGAAGTTATGAGAAAACCGTGTTTCATGGTGAGCATTGTGTTGCCATGGCAACGGCAATTGAAGAAATCTCAAAACTGTCCTGTAGATGTCTTCACGGCTGGACTGTTAGCACACATGTGAAGTTTGAGTACTTTTTGAACATTTTCATAGGAGTTATAGCGACATCGTCTTTTATGGCGAGGGATTCGTTTCCATGGAAACGGCATATGAAGACATGCCATAATTGACGTAGAGCTGTTGAGGGCTGGACCGTTAACCATTATCTGAAGTCTGCTGCTGTTTTATGGTGAGGGATATGCCATAGTAACACCATATTACATAACATCAGATTTGATGTAGAGCTGTGTTAACCATTATCTGAAATCTGCTGCTCTGAGCATGTCAGTTGGAGTTATGACATCATCGTGTTCCATGACACAGGTGTTTATATTTGAGCTAAAACGTGTCCAGAGATCAAAGGTTTCCATGGTGATGTGCAGTAATCAGTGAGAGGAGAGCATTTTCATTGTTCTGAATGAGAGATAAACCTCTTACTTGTGAACGTTTTGTTGAAGAACCGTAACAGATATCGGTGAAATTTCAAAGCGTGAAGCATGTCAAGAAACTTGAGCATCTGAAGTGTACTTTTTGTGTACTTTCGGGTTAATAATGTGGCCTTTTTGGCAGATTAACTAAAGGTGTGCGGCTGCTGTGGTGGGGAAAGATGAGGCTGAACTTACAATGGAGACATGTTGAACGTTTTTGTCACTTCATGCCCTCAAGAGGCATTTTGTTTAATTATTTTTGCTTAATTTTGTTTAATTTCTCAAGCTACGAGATGTTTTCCTACGTTTGTCCTGAAAAAGTATGTCTCAGGAATGTAGGATTTGGGAATTATGGCAGGTTTAAAAGAAAATATGAAGGCAAAATTAAATCTGTCCTCCACTCTAAAATCTGAAGAAGGCCACTTTACCAAGGTCTGAACAATGTTTAGTATCTCTAAAAGTATGAATCAGATTGAAAAGTTGTGTTACACGAATAATGTCAGAAAGATGTGCAACATTTTGAAGTTGGAATGAGGTTTTTGAGTGAAACTATGAAGGAACAGTTAGTAGTTGAAGTCGCATGAAGAGTTTTCAAGTCTGAAGAGTTTTTCCATGTTGATGTGGTTGACAGCATGTCGAAGATCACATCATATGTATATCCGTTGTTAAAATATTCCCTTGAGATTTCCATCTCTTCTTCCATTCTTTCCAACTCAGTTTAAAAAATTGGTGCAGAAACAGCTGAATAGAGAGCCGAAGTCCCTCCCTTTCCGGTGGACCTCCATGGGACCTTATTTTGGAAAAATTATGTATTGAAGTCAATGGCGAGAGAACAATTATCTTTCGATCCCGTTTGAATTGTGCCACGAATTACACATATGATGTTTGTCAATTTAAAAGATAATTTTGCAAGTAAAAAAAATGTTTGCAGTAAAACTGTAAAGTAACACTTTTTTCTGTGTGAAACCGCTCAATGAACTACATCTCTGGTCTTGCACAACACACGTCACCAACACCAAGATGGCCGTCAGTATTTTTTTATTTTATTTTTTATTTTTTTAAATGTTTTATTGAACATTTTTAAAACATACAAAAGCTCGGTGAGGATATCATCAACTTATCAACATAAGTGCAAGACATTCATTCACAATAAGACAAAAATAATACATCCAATAAGAGCCAGGGGGAGAGAAAAAAAGCATAAAGGCACAAAAACATTTGAGAGGCATTAAGCTTACTTAAAATAATAACCATTTGGAAATGTCATTACAAATCTTTATAGACATGTTACAAGATTGTATTTTCTTAAGGGACAGAAAAAAGGACTTGAACTCATTTATGAAACAGGGAAAGGAGGGCTTGCCTCCTCTCCATTTACTACAATGTAAATGGTACTTACCCAAAATAATAATTATATTTACCAAATCAGATATGGGAGAATCCAAATGATCAATATAATATAAAATGTGATATATTTTGAAGGCCGGAATGTTTGTTAATTTAAGTAACAACCAATCTCTCACATTCGACCAAAACAATTTAGAAAAAGGGCATGAGAAAAATAAATGTTCCAACGATTCATCAGATAAATTACAAAAGGAACATGGTTCCACTTCAAATTTAAATCTTGAATTTAAAAAAGTAGAAACCGGGTAGATTTTATGAACAATTTTAAAATGAGTTTCTTTTGCTTTAGGAGAAATAGGCCATTTTATAAAATAAGATAGAGCTTTTTCCATTACAGATAAAGTGTCTAAATCGGTCCCTTGTGGAAATAAGCCTCTGTTCAAATTGTGAAAAATTTGGGATTTCAAAGAAGCATTAATAGATTTGTTATTCTTAAGAGTATCGCCAATACATTCCAAACTAGGTAAAACTGATACAACATTTGAGTACAGTAAAGTATTATGAATCATTTCAATAAGTGGTACAGGAATTACTTTACAGATTTTGTTATAATCTTTAGCAGTGCACGTTATATTGTATTGTTGAAAAAGCCAAAACATCTAGCAGTTTACCATTGCAATCTAGTAAATCACTAACAAACAAAATACCCCTCTCATGCCAATCACTCCTAAACAAGGATTTTCTGTTTATAATAATCACTCTATTGTTCCATAAAGTAGATCCATGAGGAGAAAAATTGTGGGTAAATATCATTTTACAATAATGAAGTATATGCTTATGAAAATTTGACAATTTGGTCGGAATCTTATTAACCTCAAAATCACATTTTAAAAGAAAATCAAACCCTCCTAGACGTTTAAATATGGCCTTTGGAATATGGAACCACATGGATTCTGGCTGGGACAAAAAAGCTTTCAACCATTTTATTTTAATTGTTCCAATCATCGATTCAAAGTCTAAAGCTTTAATTCCACCTTTATCATATTCTTTAACAAGCTGTGACTTTTTAATGTAGTGAGTTTTATTTCTCCACAAGAATTGGAAAATAATTGAGTTGTTTTTTTTAATATTGGCCGAAGAGACAAAACATGAGTGGCATGGATAAATAAGTTTAGATATACCTTCTGCTTTAGTAAGAAGAACTCTGCCAAAAATAGTAAGATCTCTAGTTAACCAACGACTGAGAGATTTCTTCATATCTGTGATACGGTTACAAATATTAAGAACTTCTCTCCTGATATAATTTTTAGATAATGTTATTCCTAAATATTTCACTTCAGGTACCACTCTAATAGAGTCAATAATGGAATCATCACATGAATGGATAGGGAGTAATTCACATTTTGAAAGATTAAGAGATAACCCAGATGCTTTTGAAAAAATTGAAATTGTTTTTAAGAGTTTCCTTTACCATGGATTTATTCTTTAGGAAAATGGATGTGTCATCCGCAAATTGACTAATTTTAAATTATTTGTGAAAGAGGGTAATGGCTAATATTTTGTGATTCTTTATAATAAGCGTTGTTAAAACTTGGGTGGTCAGAATAAATAATTTTGGGGAAATAGGGCAACCCTGTCGAATACCACGTAAAACCTTAAACCTAGGGCTCATTCCAGGGTTCAAAGATACAGAACTATAGATGTCCGAATAGAGCATCCTAATTATGTTGCAGAAATGTTCACCAAAACCCTGAAATGTTAGAGTTTCCATTAAAAAGGAATGTTCAACAGTATCAAAAGCCTTATAAAAATCCAGAAATAGTATGAGACCTTCAGTATCAATAAACTCCTGGTAATCGAGCATATCCAATATCAGTCTGGTATGGTTATGAATACTTCCTTAATAAAGGCTGATTGACATTCATCTACTAGTTGATTCAGACCTGAGTTTAACCTGTTAGCATAAACATGTGCTAACAGTTTGTAATCATTACATAGTAGGGTAATAGGTCTCCAATTATCCAACAAAAGATTATTTTTATTTGGTTTTGGAATTAAGGTAATTAAGCCATGTTTCATGTTTCATGGTTGGCGAAAGGTTTTCCTGCTGAAATGCAATCTGTGAAAGCCATATAAAGCATTTTTCGCACATCTGACCAAAAATATTTGTAAAACTCTATGGTTATACCGTCCAGCCCTGGTGATTTGCCACCAGACATTTGCCGTCATTTGCCGTCATTTGGCCGTCAGTAGTACTGTCTTGCCAAAAAAGGGATTGCCCTCCCACTCAGGGCTTTTTGGAGTAGATCACATCATGACCTACTACAAAAACCTAGGGGTACGCAAAGATGATTTCAGTCTAGCAAGGGTAACAACAGCAGAGGTACTCATTAAACTGAGCGCCCTCCAACCTAACAAGGCCACTGGCCACGACAATATCCCCTCCAAATTCCTCAGAGACACAGCAACCGCCATCTCACCAGTCATAGCTCACATAATTAACCTCTCCATAAAACAGGGAAAAGTACCCAAAGACTTCAAAATTGCAAGAGTAACCCCCCTGCACAAAAAGGGCAGCAAATTGGACCCAGGCAACTACCGCCCTGTTTCTATACTTACCTCCATCTCGAAAGTCATGGAAAAAATAGTATATGAACAGGTCGAAAAGTACCTCGCGGAAAAGAAACTAATCTATGAATTTCAATCTGGCTTTAGAACATCCCACTCCACTGACACATGCCTTCTTTATTTGAGCGACCACATCAAACAAGAGGTGGACGAGGGCAAGTACTGCGGCATGGTGATGCTGGACCTACAAAAGGCTTTCGACACTGTCAATCACCCCATTCTGATTGACAAGCTAAAAGCAATTGGTTTTGATAAACTATCGGTGAGCTGGATGCAATCCTACCTGGAGGGGAGAGAACAGATGGTGGAGGTAAACGGTACTCTGTCCCCCCCCCCCTCCCAGTGAGCTGTGGTGTTCCACAAGGAAGCATATTAGGTCCGTTACTGTTCCTAATTTATGTAAATGACATGTCATCAGCATGTGACTGCAACTTGTTCCTGTTCGCGGACGACTCAGCCCTGCTGGTCTCTGACAGGAACAGGTTGCAGGTTGAAAAAACCCTCAGCTCCGAGCTCGGCAGAATCTGCACCTGGCTCGCCGATAATAAATTATCATTACACCTGGGTAAAACAGAGTCCATTCTCTTCGGTTCGAAACATAATCTCAGCAAATCCGACGACTTCTCAGTTGCAGTGGGCGACATTATTGTCACAAGTAAGAAGGAAATTACATACCTAGGATCTATTCTTGAGGCAAACCTCTCCTGTGACAAAATGGCATCCAATGTAATAAAAAAAGTCAATCAAAGAACTAGATTCCTATACCGGATCTCCTCTCTGGTAAACAAAAACACCCTGAAAACTCTGGCAGGAGCACTCATTCAAGGGTACTATGACTATGCTTGCACGTCATGGTACCATAGCACCTCCAAGGCGCTAAAAATAAAACTTCAAACATCGCAAAATAAACTGGTCAGACTACTGCTTTCATCTAGAACCCACCTCACCTCTGCCCACTTTGACAACCTAGGATGGCTTAGAGTAGACGACAGAGTACAGCTACTTGCAATGGGCCTGGTCTACAAGATCCACTACATCTCTATGGTACCCATGTACATGTCAAAATTCTTCCCAAAGGTCAAGGAATACCATGATCATAACACCAGAGGGAGCTCCACAAATCATGTGAAACCCAGATTTGGCACAAAAAAGGGGGAATACACGTTTCGCAATTATGCCACATCAAGGTGGAACGCTCTTCCCACAACTGTAAAGGAAAGTAAAACTATACTTACCTTCAAAACCTCTCTTAAAGAGCACCTTCGGGGGAGAGCATTGCAAAACTGGCCCCGGTAATGGTACAAATCTCAACCTGTCGTTCAATGGACAGCTTCCCCCCCCCCCCCCATCTATGTATATACTCGCATTTTAGACTCTGTTACTAACTGTATATCTGTAGACTTGGTATGTCTTAAATGTCCGGTTAGGATGTATTAGAACGAAATCTAAAATGAAAATTGTAAATAATCAATCTGTATGTAAAAAACCACCTGTATGTAAATTGTAAATAAGCCATCTGTATGTCTTATATGTCTTAAATGACATGATGAATTGGAAATGGGGGACCCTGATGTAAACAAGACGAAAGTCTTTCTCTGGTCTGCATCCCCTTAACAATTGTATGTTTTGAGCTGTACTGCCAATATACAAGCTGTTAATAAACTTTTCAATCAATCAATCAAAAACTCACCCTCACTATCATCAGGGTTGCCAACTCTCACGCATCTGGTGTGTGACACACGCTTTCACTCTCAATCTCACGCTCTCACGCTGTCCAAACTATTGTCACGCCAAAAACAAGATGAACCGGCGATCGTTTTTGGTTAGTTATTTACAATGTTGAGTTGACAGCTGCTCAAGCTGTCGATCCGCTCCCTCCCCGGCGCCCCCACCACTGTTTTAACAACGTTAACAGAGAGCAGAGCAGTGGGAGCCGGTTGGTCAATCCCGACCCGTATTGCGCATGCGCAGATCTAAGATCCAGTAGAAATGATAAAAAGTCAAAGTCTGCTGCTTATTGTTCTACTAGCCAAAATAGAGTCAAAGAGTATATAAGAGTGAGAGTGTGTTAATTAATATATTTGGCAGTTTGGAGTAAGTCTGTAGATTTGTTTGTGTGTGTTTCATGTATAGGCCTCTCACTGTGTTGGATACATTTTCCCGGAAATTGTTGCGATAAACGATAATATTGTCGGCACCGTTGTCTGACCATTTTAGACCACTGACATACAGTGGCGCCTCCAGAAATGTTTCATAGGGGTGGCCAAATGGGGCCACTGAAAATCTTGGGGTGGCCCACCAAAACCAAGAATGTAATTGTTGTAAAAGTATAGACTAGATGAAAACAATGGCAAAGAGAATCACCTACTGATATACTTTGGTTTCTTATGTTACATTTTCTGATACTATTCATCTGAAGTGAATATAATACGGATAGTTAACATTTTACTTCAAACAACATTTAAAAGAACCTTGTTTTGTGTTATGTATACATGTGTTGGTGATTTATTGTTTTGTTTTTTATATATGCTAGTTGTTCTTTCCTTTTAAAAAGACAAATACAGCTTAATTTAAATAAGTTCCTTTATTGTAAGGCACAAAATGTTCAGCATTCTCAACACATACAATACACAACAGCAACACAACATGTTCTTCAGTTATATTATGTCTCTAGGTTATAAATTGTTTTAGACTGAACAAAGCTGTTTGTGTCACACTGGGATCAAAGATGATTGACATGACTTTATTAAATCAAGTTTTAAAACATGACTATTGTATTTCAACAGGACCCAAAAACACAAGGGGTATAACATGGTAAATACATACTGTGATTGAACACAAAAACACCATCTATTATTGACCTTTATTGCAAATTCAAAACACCACCTTTTAGTATTAGACAGAAAATAGGTGACGAGACATATTGCTATTTTTTTTTAGATTAGTCCACTTTGGTGAGAGTAATACATATAGCTTGTATTCCATTTGTTTTGAAAATGTATATTTATACTTTATAAACAAACTGGTTACCCTTTTTTTAATTAGCATACAAAACATTATGAAAACAAACTTGACTAATGGTCGGCTCATAACCTCTGAACACAGAAGAGGAAAAACTGCATAGATTCTCGTTTCATTTTGAAGGAGCTGCAGACCTAAAGTGTGTAGAAGACTTAAATGATTACTAAGGTCACAATCACATTAATAAAACTGTACTTAGGTTTTAGTTTCACTTTTACAAAACAGAGTTCCACATGTACTTTCTAGCATGTATGGCCATCTCCTCACTAGCCGTATGCTGCTGCTCCCCTGTCAGCTCTGTCTCTCCTTTACTCATCTTCATCTTAAAATAAGAAGAGATGTCTGTTGACTTTCTCTTCATTTTCTGCAAATTGACATTACACACAGCAGTGATTAATAGTAGCCTACGCATTACACCAGCCCAGCAAACTAACATCAGCTAACGTTAGCTTAGCAAGCTAAACTAACGCTAACTAGCATAGCTGCCGAAGTGTGTTTACAGACGAATTATACCTGAAGTCAAACCAGCCTTTACTGAGCCCCGAGCCTGTTTTCCAGGTCTTCCAGCGTTGTTCTCGTTGTAATGCCATTGAACACAATATTTGATCAGAATAACAGCTAAAGGTAAGCATATCTCCGTTTTTTGCTACCTAAAGCTAACACACTAAAGCCTAAAGTGTTGTGGGGCTTAACAGGAAACAAACTTATACGACTTACCTTCTAGAAGTCTGGTGGATTTTTGTCAACTCCAGTCCAGTCAGTAGAAAGAAACGTTTTGCTTCAACCTGCTGCTGTCTGTGCGAATCTCAGAGTGGTACGCGCTAGTATCAGAGTTGTGCGCTGAGTATCAGAGTGTTACCATGGTAGCAGAGGGAGAGGGAGGGGCTGCAGTATGAGCGTTGGAAGCTCAAATCAAGCGACTCACTGGCTGTGTATTTGTTGTCAAATATCAGATAAACTACTGCGCATACGTGACTGGCGAGGCGGTGTGTGTGGTGGGGGGCCCAACAAATATATCAGGGTGGCCATGGCCCCCCCTGCCCCCCCCCCCTGCTGGCGCCACTGCTGACATAATGATAATAATAATAATTCAAGTACATCCTTTCAAACTGCTAGTCACATCCTCATGTAAATGGCCATTTATCGAGTTCATTTTATTTATCATACGATAAGTCAATTAATTGCTTATTGCGACAGGCACACAATAAAACAGTGGAAACAAACATGTGTTTGACTTTCGTGAGTGAATTAAACTTTGTGCCCTTTATAGTCTGTGTCCAATATTGTGTATTTGTCAGTGGCGAGCCGTGGCTTTTATACCTAGGCCCTCTGACCCCCCACCCCTTCCCTCGAGTTATTACGTCACAGCGTATACTTCAGCGGAATATCAAAACAACGGCCCGGGGTGCAAAACGCATCAATGAAAGCGGACCCTCTACCACACAAAACAACACCTGTAAATAACCCTATTTGTGTTCTTTGAAATTGAAAAGGATATTGCATTGTGTTTGTTACTTTCGTTGCAGTTGTATGTCTTAAGTGTAATTTGGCATGCT
This sequence comes from Gymnodraco acuticeps, assembly GCF_902827175.1. Classification (NCBI taxonomy): domain Eukaryota; kingdom Metazoa; phylum Chordata; class Actinopteri; order Perciformes; family Bathydraconidae; genus Gymnodraco; species Gymnodraco acuticeps. The sequence goes on along the minus strand of NW_022990125.1, from coordinate 1,954,611 downwards.
TTTATTTTGAAGGCGAGTTAACGCTATTGACAGGAAGTTGTTGTTGTTATGGAAACAAGAAAAGTTTCACAGCGGGTGGAACTTGTCATAAAGTCCGCGATAATAGAGAGGCGAAGTCACGCCCATCTACTTCCGGTCCATGGGACCCCGGAAGCGAAATATTATACATTGAATTTAATGGAGAGAGAAAACGTATCTTTTGATCCCGTTTGAATTGTGCCACGAACTACACATATGATGTTTGTCAATCTTAAACAATCATTTCCATGTCAAAAAAGTCACATTTTGTCGTAAAACTGTTGAAATATAAGACTATGAAAAATACGCGACTACAAAGACTACAAATCCCAAATCCCATTCTGGGTCGCGTAAGTGATGTCACCGGCGATAATGCTCCAAGTGGTTGGTTCACTTTTACAAGATGCCTGTGTGCTTTGTACCAGGTTGTAATCACAAAAGTGATCATACCACTTGCTCGTTCTATCGCTTCCCATCTGATGAAAGGACCAGGAGTCGCTGGATCAGACATATCAGGTAATATCATAGGTAATATACATGTTGTGCATGGAACATAGTCAAGTTAGCTACCTAGCTAGTAGCGACGAGCACGTTAGTTAGCATTACATTACTTAGCCTTGTCATTTTTAGTAGCCTTACCATGAAGTTATTATTTTATTACATGAAGTAAACCAAAATGTTAAACAGTAAGAGTAGTCATGATGGTAAGTATTTCGTGAAACATTTGAAGAGTAGCCTACTGCGCCCTCCACCGGGTGCTAAGGAAGCAGTTCAGGGAGAGTCGAAGGCAGGCATGGAGCTTTGCATGACATTCTTCTGGACGTGTTTCATTGTGATGACAGTGAGGGTGAGTCAATGTTTGTTGGAAAGACAGTCGTTGTGTGCTTACTGAGAGAAAATTGTTAGAAGAGATAATTATTCAAAGTGTTGTTACTTTAAACTAAGTGTTGTTACTGACCTTTTTCTCTTTTATTTTCTTTACCTCACCTGTAACTGCTGAGACGTTGAGGAACATGCACACTGACCTGCTCTGGCAACCTGATTTCCACTGTACGTAATAGTATTTGGTTATGGTATATTATTTATATACATCAAAGGCACAATGCACCCCCCAGAGACACACATGTATTGAGTGTGATATTTTGCATAGGTCATGTGAAATAATCTTTACATACTAGAAAACTGTAGGAGCGGCAACTTGTTTTGAAATTGAATTTTTAATATCCGATAATAAAGTTGATCTGTTTTCTTTATTTTTCTCTCTTCCCAGCTCCATTCTCTGTTCCTGCAGGTCCTGCTTGCTAATCAATGCTCATATTTTTTTACACAATTACAAATAAAGTCAATGTATTGTATGACATGAAGTTGTGCTTCATTCGGAGTCAATAATAAATTCATTCTGCCTTCAACTGCACAATGATTGTGGACTGCACCGACATCCATGTAGCTGCCCCCCAGTAAGATGAACCAAGCAAAGAGGGTCACCATCATGCCCAAGGACATCCAGCTGGCCCGCCGCATCCGCGGTAAGAGGGCTTAGACTGACCTGAGACCAGCACACCCAAACACAACAGCTCTTTTAAGAGCCCCCTACAGTTTGAAAGAGTTGCAATCCTACGTTATTATAATGATTAAACTGGTTCATGTATCACTTAGTTTACTGAACCGTGATGAATGAAATAAATGAGTGAGGTAGTGGTTTACTGAAGTTACAAAGACATTAATATATGAGTAACAGGTCAGTGTAAACACAAGCTTCTGTCAATTATGGATCATTCAAACTATTTATATAAAAATATGTAATAAAGTTCTAAAACAAGTATTCGGTATATTCCTTGATAGCTTTTGGAGAAGGTTGTTTTTAAGTTTACTAAAATCTATCGTTTCAACTGTTTCACTTTATAAAAAGGGAACAGGTGAGTAGAGCATCATTGAGTTTCTTATTCTGTCAGTAAATTATCCAAATTAAATGTTTTTCATTATTTTAGTCAACCCTAAACAATTTTATTGTACCTTTTAATAATGACCTTACATGGTCGGCAAAGTTAAATTAACTTCAGAAAATCAAATCTGTTCTGAGAAAAAACTAATAAATGTTTAAAGATAGAAACTTGCCATCCCACTGAAAAACAGTCCATAGAGATTTAAAGGCGTAGTTGTAGTTCAGTCCAACGTTTCATTTGGATTCATTTGACAACAGTCAACTATTTTCATAAAGAATATATATATTTTTCAAAGTCAACTTTATTGTCAATCTTACTCAGTTTGTGTTTATAGACAGAGAGATCAAAAAGACGTTTAAATAAAATTATACAATTTACAGATATGTATACAAATATATATATCCTATATACACCATCATGTATAATGATGGTGTATGATGTAGAAGGAAGTGTGGTAGATAACAAGTAAATATAGAGTTACATACAGATCCATGTTACAGCCAAAGATGGAATAACTAAGAAGCACGCAGTATAATAATAATTACATGCAACAATTAAATAACTGCTCAGCATCTCCACCACAATCCCAATCTGCTGTGTCCTGTTTTCCTCCCCTCTGCATAACACCCCATCACACATACGAAACACAACGCAGAGTCCGAGGGTGTTAAGAGTATGTTTATTTAAATGTCCTCCTCTCTACTGGCCAACACATATGCTGGGTGTAGAATTTTTCCAGGAGGAGGAGATTTCCATGCCATGCAGGGTCTTTGGGGATGGGGATGATGATCGCCTCCTTCGTGGTCCACACAACAAAGTAGCAGAGACTCCGGTCTGTGATATGCAGCTGCCCTTGGACTGGTGCCAGTATGGGTGATTCTCCTTGAGAATATATGACCCACCCTCCTCACGGAGACAGAAGGATGGTAACTGGACTGCCTCCGCGATGGTCATGTTCCTCTGGCTGTGTGGACACTTCACCTCCAGCAGGGCAGATGGCTGCACAAGTCCATCGGGTGATGCTCCCAAAACACCCGACTCACTCACAAAGAGACCAGACTCGAACACTGTCACCCGATAGGCCTGCACAAAAGCCTTCACCCCTTCGGCCGCGTTTACAACCCCCCAGTTGACAGTTGGCGATGTCTCTGGCCAGTGGGTTGTATGTCTCCTCTCGCTGTTGGTAAAGTTGAGACACCGGCTGGACTACTTTTTAAGTGCCAGGCTTCCTCCACTGGCACTCAACATCTGTGGAGCTGATCTGCCACATGGCAAATATTGCCAATGCTGCAGCTTGGCTGCATTTGTACATCCCCTGTGCACAATCACAGACAGCGCTCTGCATCGCGCCATCGTCTCCCATGCAGATCTGTAAAAATAAAGTAAGTACCATTTGTTAGCATGCTATAATAGATTGAATGAGCAATAATACAAGGATGGTCCAGCTCTGGGGGTGGGAGGGTTTATTTTTTAGTTTTGTCCTCTTGTCTGATTGTTGTTATTGTTTGTTTTTTTCTGTATTTTTTGTAATTTGTGTTGTATTGGTTGTGATTGTACATTGTATTTTTCTAAATGTGTATGAATAAATTTTTGAAAAACATTTGATCAACAATAAAAAAGGATTTGGTCAGGATCTAGACTCAGTGTGTAGTTTATTAATTAATCAATGCTCTCTACATTAGGAAAACACATACCAGTGTACCAGAGGGAGTCACACACAGCTGTGCCTAGATAACCAAAATCCTTGAATCTACACACAGCAAATAAAGTCAAATGACACAACGAGAAAAAGGAGATCACACATACAGTATAGTCGATATAAAACTTTCCGCTTCAATCTGAAGAGCAACTAAAACAAAACACGGGAGTGTACCTTGTTCTTGTGAACACTAATGTTATCCACAGCATACACAGAGACCACGAAGTTCTTAAGGAGAAAACTAGTTACTAAAACAAAACACGTTAGTGTACCTTGTTAGCTAATGTTAGCTAGCTGACATTAACGTTACACATTGCACTCATATTACTCACCGGTCCCGCATGCTGGCTCTTACAGAACCGACTAACTCCCCTGTCGTGTATGTACAGCTCTCAACATGCCCAGACTTGTAGTGATGTTCACCTCGTTTTATACTTTTCGCCTCATTCTGAAAGAAACAGGTGAAATTTGCTAACGTGACGGCCGTCTTTGTGATGGTGACGCGTATTGTGCGAGACCAGAGACCTGTAGTTCACTGAGCGGTTTCACACAAAAAAAATTGTAACTTCACAGTTTTACGACACATTTTAATTTTTTTTACTTGCAAAATGTTCTTTTAAATGGACAAACATCATATGTGTCATTCGTGGCACAATTCAAACGGGATCAAAAGATAACCTTTCTCTCTCCATTGACTTCAATGTATAATTTTCCGCTTCCGGGGTCCCATGGAGGCTCCCGGAAGGGGAGGGACTTCGCCTCTCTATAACACCCACCCATTCAGAGGGAAGATATGATTGGTCAATTGTACTGTCATTTGACATTACTCTCTCGTTCAGTTACTATAGCCGGGCCCTCTGTGAATTCATAGCTGGACCGCCTGGACGTCCAACAGCTCCTCTCTTCACACTCGCAGAGACGAGCTTCTTTCATTTAACCCTTCACATTCCAACAGAAACTGAATAGGCAGATTCGAAGGATTTATTTCCTTGGAAATGTTATTTTAAATACAATTAAATCAAGTTATTTTGATAAAACTAATGAAAAATATAACTAAAAAAATATATTGAAAAAAAAAAAATGTTTTCAAATGTTTTTAAATATTATTTTGTAGAATATCTTAGGGCCTCACAGAGGGCCTAGAGGGCCCTGACGGCTCGCCACTGGTATTTTTATATATTGTATATATATCCTATATATGCTAAGGTCCCGCTGCTGACACAATAGCAGTCATTTAGTGCACATATGTGTAATTAAACCCATGATATCCAAATCTCACTCCAGCCAGGTACCCAAAGTTGGCAACCCTGCTATCATCACAATGAAACACGTCCAGAAGAATGTCATGCAAAGCTGCCTGCCTTCCTTCGATTCTCCCTGAACTGCCTGATCTTTTTAATGTTCAATGTTAACCATTTGTGCAGATAGCATGAAGTAGAAAAGATTGCCAATGCTAATGCAGCGTTAGCGTTAGCATGTCTGCCCCTGGGGGAGGGGGCATCCAGGCTTAAACTGTGTATTATAGAATGATCACACCGGTGTGACAGTACTCTTCAAAGCGTTCACGAAATATGACTACTACTCTTACTGTTTAACATTTTGGGTTACTTCATGTTACTTCATGTTAAGGCTAATAAAAAATGACAAGGCTATGGCTATTAGCTAGGTAGCTAACTTGATCCAGCCACTCCTGGTCCTTTCATCAGACGGGAAGCGAAAGAACGAGCAAGACCCATTGCTGGTATACATACAACCTGGTACAAAGCACCAACCCAGTCTCACTGCATTTCGTGTTATAGTCACGACATTAGTCTATTGATTCGTGTTCACCATCACGATTTTCCCCTTTTTGTTGTGTCACACAGAACGATTTTAAAAGCAATGTATTTCTATTGGTAGTATGTTTCGTGCATGCAAGACATATTTTTGTCCGGTCGGGTCTTGGAAGACCGGAAGCTATGTGGTTCATAAAAACATGTTCTTACTCAATATCAAGCCACGATTATTGTTTTTATTTTAAATCATATAATGTCTCATATAATGACTTTTTTTGCCATCTGTGAGGAAAAGAAATGGGGCTCAGAGCCTAAAAATACTAAAAACCTGTATTTTTTTTCCTTCTAATTTGTTATTCTTTTCTAAATAACACACTGATATTTACTCAACAAGAACACACAATTATCCTTGTTTTTATTTATTCGTTTAATTATATCATCTCTGCAGGGGCGGATCTAGACAAATATTCATGGGGTGGCAAGAGGGTGGCAGGAGATTTTGAGGGGTGGCATCCCCTGGCAGAAGTATATGCTGATTTAAATCGCAGTGTAACGGTACACGTACCCGTACTGAAATTATTCGGTACGGGCCCTTCGGTTCGGTACACGTGTGAACCGAAGGGTACCGAACGAATATAACGTTAAATGTAAAAAATTGAGAACATGAACAACTTTCTGGAAGTAATCTTAGGTATATATATCATAGAGCGACCAAGTCATTTCATTGGACGAGAGCAGGGGCGGATCTACCGGGGTGGCATGGGGTGGCAACTGCCACCCTAAACAATAGCCTTGCCACCCCAGCTGCCACCCCAGTTGGCATCTTTGTTTTGAAAGAAAAGTTGTGGCTCATCGGACATTTATGAGAGAAAATCTCTAATGTCCGAGTGCAAGTGAATGCAGCACAAGACGCGAGTCTTGTAACCCCTCCCCCGGCCCTGGCGCGAGACTGGAAATATGATCGAGAAGCATTTCGGACCCAAGTAGACGGAAGGAATGAGGTATTTGCGATCTACAATTACAGAGAAGAGAATGTCAAGTTTGGCTGTACTCAGCATTGAATCAAAACGCACTAAAGCTTTGGATCTTAATACGTTTGTGAGGCGTTTTGCTGAACAAAATAGTAATCGCCGCATTCAGCTGTGCCAACATGCCAACTTGATGCTCTGCTCACGGATGACTCGATGAGCATAACAAACTATTAAGATGATGACCTTGTATGCGTGTGTATATTTTTTTTCTTTGAGGGGGTCTGCCCCCAAAAAACTGTTTTAAGTCCTGAGAAAGTAAAATCAGACGGTGTGTAAAACTACACTGCCCAGCCAACAGAAAGTAACCACTTTGATTTAACCAGGCCAGTAGACAAGGACTTTCCACTGGATAATAACTTACTGCAGCGATGTATATGTTTTAGCTGAATACACGTTTTTTTTTTTTTAACCCTAACTGATGCAGTTAGTCACTTTTTTAATATTTGTTCTTTCTGATGTAAAGTCAAGGTTGTAACTGTATATCAATAATGATATAATTACTTGTTTTTCAAATTTGAAGGAGGGTGAGCAAGCATCTTGATGAACATTCATCATTAACTCCTCCAAAAAATATAGTTTATTCAATAATAAATGAATATGTGAATCATAAAAGGGATTGACAGCTGATAGGAATAATATGATTGTTAATAGTATCATATTCATTCAGACAAACATCGATGAGACAGTTAATGAATGTACTTATTGCAGCAGTCTTCATAGATTTGGTACCCCTGCTGGTCTAAGATTGAAACAAACTCATTCAGTTATTGTTCAGTTAAAATTCATTAAATTACGTCTGCCACCTTATATATTTATATGTAAGGCTTTACTGATGTGCCACAATAATATCACCTAATGTCATTGAGTTAAAATATTAATATTGTGGCTTTCCAAGTTAACATTGATTGTAGGGGTGTAACGGTTCACAAACATTTCGGTTCGGTTCGTACCTCGGTTTTTAGGTCACGGTTCGGTTCGGTACGTTTTCGGTACAGCAGAACAAATTATCACAAAACATTAAAAAAAATATTTATTTTTTAAATGATTATTAAATTGTGAATATTCACTCAAATAAATACAAAATATAATAAAATAAACATTAAGGTGCAGCATTTCGATGAACTGAAATAATCTGTATTTGAACTGTACTGTACTAGTACCTAAGCAGCCAGCTTGACATTAGGACTTGCTTGTCATTGTATTTTCATGTTTTTTTAAAGAAAAATTAACTTGTCCACATTGCTTGCCGAAAGGGCAGATCTGCTGGCACTAACAATGTCTCCTGCTGTGGAGAACACCCTCTCGCTAGGGACAGAGGTAGCAGATACAGCCAGGTAGCGCTTTGCTAACATGGCAACATAAGGATATTTGGCGTTTGTAATAGCTTTGGCTCGGTCTGAACTTGTTGCGAGTGGTGGAGGCTTAAATGCTAGTGGGAGTTGGGTTTGCACTTCAGTCTTTTTTCTTTTGGTACCGGTGATATTCACGTTTGGGTGATGCCTTTTCAAATGAGTGTGCAAGTTTGATGTATTGCCAGCCGCGTAACCAATGTTAGTTGAACAATCCCGACAAACAGCTTTGGTTCAGTCCACCTGTCTTTGTCCGTCATCCTTGTACGTAACTGCGAAACCAAAATGTTCCCAAACTGGAGACTTCAATGATGCTGGAGGATTTTCGAGCTCAACTTTATCTGCGTTCGCCATTTCCTCAAATTACTGACTACATTTGAACGCATCCCTTTGACCAGCTCTCATAGTATGCCTCTCGTCCAATGAAATGACTTGGTCGCTCTATGATATATATACCTAAGATTACTTCCAGAAAGTTGTTCATGTTCTCAATTTTTTACATTTAACGTTATATTCGTTCGGTACCCTTCGGTTCACACGTGTACCGAACCGAAGGGCCCGTACCGAATAATTTCAGTACGGGTACGTGTACCGTTACACTGCGATTTAAATCAGCATATACTTCTGTCAGGGGATGCCACCCCTCAAAATCTCCTGCCACCCTCTTGCCACCCCATGAATATTTGTCTAGATCCGCCCCTGGACGAGAGGCATACTATGAGAGCTGGTCAAAGGGATGCGTTCAAATGTAGTCAGTAATTTGAGGAAATGGCGAACGCAGATAAAGTTGAGCTCGAAAATCCTCCAGCATCATTGAAGTCTCCAGTTTGGGAACATTTTGGTTTCGCAGTTACGTACAAGGATGACGGACAAAGACAGGTGGACTGAACCAAAGCTGTTTGTCGGGATTGTTCAACTAACATTGGTTACGCGGCTGGCAATACATCAAACTTGCACACTCATTTGAAAAGGCATCACCCAAACGTGAATATCACCGGTACCAAAAGAAAAAAGACTGAAGTGCAAACCCAACTCCCACTAGCATTTAAGCCTCCACCACTCGCAACAAGTTCAGACCGAGCCAAAGCTATTACAAACGCCAAATATCCTTATGTTGCCATGTTAGCAAAGCGCTACCTGGCTGTATCTGCTACCTCTGTCCCTAGCGAGAGGGTGTTCTCCACAGCAGGAGACATTGTTAGTGCCAGCAGATCTGCCCTTTCGGCAAGCAATGTGGACAAGTTAATTTTTCTTTAAAAAAACATGAAAATACAATGACAAGCAAGTCCTAATGTCAAGCTGGCTGCTTAGGTACTAGTACAGTACAGTTCAAATACAGATTATTTCAGTTCATCGAAATGCTGCACCTTAATGTTTATTTTATTATATTTTGTATTTATTTGAGTGAATATTCACAGTTTAATAATAATTTAAAAAATAATTTTTTTTTTTAATGTTTTGTGATAATTTTTTCTGCTGTACCGAAAACGTACCGAACCGAACCGTGACCTAAAAACCGAGGTACGAACCGAACCGAAATGTTTGTGAACCGTTACACCCCTACAATCAATGTTAACTTGGAAAGCCACAATATTAATATTTTAATTCAATGACATTAGGTGATATTATTGTGGCACATCAGTAAAGCCTTACATATAAATTTATAAGGTGGCAGACGTAATTTAATGAATTTTAACTGAACAATAACTGAATGAGTTTGTTTCAATCTTAGACCAGCAGGGGTACCAAATCTATGAAGACTGCTGCAATAAGTACATTCATTAACTGTCTCATCGATGTTTGTCTGAATGAATATGATACTATTAACAATCATATTATTCCTATCAGCTGTCAATCCCTTTTATGATTCACATATTCATTTATTATTGAATAAACTATATTTTTTGGAGGAGTTAATGATGAATGTTCATCAAGATGCTTGCTCACCCTCCTTCAAATTTGAAAAACAAGTAATTATATCATTATTGATATACAGTTACAACCTTGACTTTACATCAGAAAGAACAAATATTAAAAAAGTGACTAACTGCATCAGTTAGGGTTAAAAAAAAAAAAACGTGTATTCAGCTAAAACATATACATCGCTGCAGTAAGTTATTATCCAGTGGAAAGTCCTTGTCTACTGGCCTGGTTAAATCAAAGTGGTTACTTTCTGTTGGCTGGGCAGTGTAGTTTTACACACCGTCTGATTTTACTTTCTCAGGACTTAAAACAGTTTTTTGGGGGCAGACCCCCTCAAAGAAAAAAAATATACACACGCATACAAGGTCATCATCTTAATAGTTTGTTATGCTCATCGAGTCATCCGTGAGCAGAGCATCAAGTTGGCATGTCTATTACAGCTGAATGCGGCGATTACTATTTTGTTCAGCAAAACGCCTCACAAACGTATTAAGATCCAAAGCTTTAGTGCGTTTTGATTCAATGCTGAGTACAGCCAAACTTGACATTCTCTTCTCTGTAATTGTAGATCGCAAATACCTCATTCCTTCCGTCTACTTGGGTCCGAAATGCTTCTCGATCATATTTCCAGTCTCGCGCCAGGGCCGGGGGGAGGGGTTACAAGACTCGCGTCTTGTGCTGCATTCACTTGCACTCGGACATTAGAGATTTTCTCTCATAAATGTCCGATGAGCCACAACTTTTCTTTCAAAACAAAGATGCCAACTGGGGTGGCAGCTGGGGTGGCAAGGCTATTGTTTAGGGTGGCAGTTGCCACCCCATGCCACCCCGGTAGATCCGCCCCTGCATCTCTGGCTTTTTAGCCGTTCCTCAGGACTGAATTTCAAAATAAAGTCACCCGAAACAGACATAGGCCTATGAGGGACATTTCGAGCATCATTGCGATATACACCACTAACCCACTGAACTGATTACCCAAGATACTCAGCTAGAAGCTTGGTGATTGGATTGTTTAGCCGCAATGCACGTTGGGATATGGTGTTTATGCAATATGAAATCCGAAAAAACATTTTTAAAAAAAAAGAAAATACTTTATTCCGAGTGTGCTTGCTTTTCTCTTTGAAAGTCATCACATAACTGCATTGTAATACACAGTTCGGCTGCATTAAATATTACACATCTGCCGTAAAAACTCTATTTATAGAGCCCTGATTAGAAGACTTCTAGACAAACAGGAAGAACTGCCACGGAAACTGAATACGTGACGTGCATCATAAATATATCAGCAATTAAACAACATCTTCAATTTCTCTTCACACAATACGTCTCCTTGCAGTATAAATACTAATTCGGCTGACTTTTGTATTTGATCCAATTGGTAGATAGGTTATATTTACACCATAATGGTGTACAGCTGATATAAAAGGACTTGTAGTTTTTAAAGATATTACTGATTTTCTTTGAATATAAGAATGTAAATACTGAGTTGAAAGAATAGTCAGGGGGTTTGGGTGATGGGAGACACACCTATGGATTCAGAATTTCAATAGCTTACCATTAAATGACAGATATACCTTTCTGTCAGTGATATTTTACAAATCAGATATTAGAAGTAAAACATGTGAAATAATATAGCAATTGTAAGGGAAACTTCTGTGTAGCAATGCAGTGGGAGTCACCGACTCAGGAAAGAGACACGGGAAGAGCAGGAGCTTTGATGTCAAACACTGATGGTTTATTTGGAGTTTCGGCCAGAGAATTCACATCACAAGTCACAGCAGCCACGATCTGACTGCACGGGAGAGTTGCCACGTCAATTCTGAAGAACTCTACCCCAGCCCCATGTATTTAGCTAGTTCCGAGAGCATCATCAACATGCTGCATAACAAGATAAAATCATAACACCTTTATCAGCTGACGTCAACAGGCAGGAACATATAATCATAACACCTCTATCAGCTGACGCTGTCATGGCTTGGCTCTCAGCCACAACAAACGCGCGACAGAAAACAAGGACGTGAATAGGAAACAAGAGTTTATTCACTGCTGCCGAAGGACACAAACAGGCGAAACAAACTACTAAACAAGAGGTCAGCTGGTCGTGGCTGCTCTTCGCTCTTCGTCCTCCTGCCAGAGAGAGAGCGAGAGCGAGATCCGGCCCGGTCCTTTATCCGGCTAGCTCCAGCCACCAGGTGTCCTCAATCCCAGCTGATAGACCAAAGGGAAAACCTTAAAGGAACATACACACACCAGAGATAACAAGGCAGGGGTCGTCACCCCCCCCCCCTTAAAGTCGGTGTCCCCAGGACCACCGGCACACCAACCCTGACAAAACAAAAAACACACCAGTAATGAACAACAAAAATACCAGACATACGGAACCCCACTTCCAACAAAACCAACAATTGCAACATACAACCCTCACACTGCCAGCCGCTCCTCCCACACCCAGCCACATCTTTAGCAACACAGGTAAGCAACCTGAGAAGCACACTTTAAAAGGATGGGCAGAGCGAGAACGATTTATTAAACAGTATGACAGACAATACATTACCGTCACGGCCCATGCTTCCTCAGTTGTAGCAGTTAGTTTCACTGGCTTTACTGCAATGCACCGCCACGTGGCCAATGTCGCCACACCTGTAATATTTCACCCTACTGCAACGTCTCTGGATGTGACCAAGCCCACCGCAGGAATAGCACTTCCGGTCGTTGGCATAACCACAGTCACGAGCCATGTGTCCATGGTCTCCACACCGATAGCAGAACATTTCCTTGCCTCTTCCTCGACCCCTGTTGCCGCCGCCACGACCACCATCAACGCCACCGCCGCCACGACCACTTTGACTAGTGGGACAATGCTTGGTCTTCTGTTTTCTAAACATGTTTTTGTCCATAGCATGAGTGATCACACCAGAGGGCGTGACGTCTGCCAACACTGTAGAGCTCTCCTCAGACCTTGACTCAATCGGACCACCAGTCACTAAAAGCACAGGGGGAACATCAGTCCAGACTCTGCTACCTGCCAAACCGTTGCCCAGGATGAACTGTATCCCCTCGATTGGCAAAGCTGGACGTACACCAACAGCCACCTCACCCTTAACAAGACCACAGTCAATATACATCCTATGAACAGGAATAGGAAGAACTTTTAATCCCAGTCCCCTACTCAGAAGGGTGTCACCAGTGTCACTTTCATAAGACAGAGGCAAAACAGAGTCAACAATATAGGAGTCAAAAGCCCCTGTGTCTCGCAAGATTTTGATTGGAACTCTGACATTACTACCTACCAATGACACCAAGCCGTCTCGTATAAATGGAGCATAAGATGCCAAAACCTCAGATCCACCTAAGTGGGATGTAAGCACATCGGCAACACCGCTGCTTTCCACAGGAGCAGCCAACGCAACAGGCCCAACAAAATATCTTCCTCCCTCAGATTTTGCTCTAAGCGCAGGACAGTCTGCCTTCCAATGGCCTTTTTCGCGACAGTAGTGGCAAATATCATTATTATCCCCCTCAGATTTGACCAAACCCAAGTTCCTTGGCTCCATCCCAAATGAACCAACCTTTCTACTTCCCTCAAAAACAGCCCGGGCCCCAGAGCGCCCTCCGAACCTGCTCTTATGAAGCAACACAAACTCATCAGCTGCCACAGCAGCTTCAGCCGCAGAAGTGACCCTGTGTTCTGTTATGTAAGTAGCAATCTTGTCTGGAAGAATATTTTTGAACTGTTCCAAAGTCATGAGCTCACACAAATCGTCAAAAGTAGTGACGTCAAGAGCAGTTAACCAACTTAAAATGAACAGACAAATCCCTCGCCATCTCCACATATGTTTGATCTTGATTTTGCTCAAAGGACCTAAAACGCTGTCGATAGGCCTCTGGCACCAGTTCATATGCTCTAAGCACCGCCGATTTTATTTTACTATAGCTAGAGCTATCCTCAAGACATAAGGAGGAATATGCTGACTGCGCTCTCCCTGTGAGAACACACTGAAGCATCAGAGCGCAGTCCGCATCAGGCCAATCTCTAGCCCTAGCTACACGATCAAAAAGCAAAAAAAGTGTCAGGATCACTTTCATTAAATTGCGGTAACAAGCGCAAGTTGTTAGCATCGAACCGATGAGGAGACCTGGGCACCTATTCACCGTGCCACTCACCCAACACCGCACCATCTCTGACCATAGAAAGACGTTGTCCTTCCATATCCAGTTTGGCTGTCTCAGTCTCCTGCCGCATCCGCTCCACTGCAATTTCCTTTTCACACTCCATCTCATACCTCATTTTGTCATGACTCAGCTGCAACAATAACATCTCCTTCTGCTGCTCAAAGGACAGTGAACTAGCCTGAAAAAGAGGTTTTAACAAAACCCCCTCTTCCTTTGCAGCAAACACTCCTGTCTCACTTAATGTCGACACTATAGAGTATTTTATGTTGTCTTTCACCCTTCTATCACCGACAATAGACACAGAGAAATGCTCAGCAATTAAGAGCAGCTGCTCTCTTGAGAAAGTGGCAAGAGACTCCTGAGACGGAGCTTCAATAAATGCCTCTACGTCAGCCATCTTAATTTACACCGACCCCTCACCGGAACACAACACCGGACCTTTAAACCGAAAGAAGAGAACAAAAACCAACCGGACAGATACCACCACGTTTATTATGCGTCCAAAGTGGAACACTCATTTTTTGATTGGAGTTTCCCCACTAACTCACCATCCCACTGACTAATCTCCTCCCTAGTCTTCATGCAGTTACTTGTGGTGGGTATTTATGCACTGGAGACCGCTAATCCAGCAAAGCGACTAGCAAGCTAGCAACACTACTGAGACCACGGCCATGCTCCCAAGCCAAGGCTTCAACCACTTTCTCCGCAACACTACACACCCCGCTCAACGATCCCAAGGGAACCGCCGCTTAACCTGCCAGGGAAAACTCCGCACCGTTCCGCACTGCTCCACATGCAACGCACCAACCAACCCACACAAATCTCACCTATCCGTTGCTGTATCACAGATAAAAAGAAGTGGACGAGCCCCCAGCTGTCATGGCTTGGCTCTCAGCCACAACAAACGCGCGACAGAAAACGAGGACGTGAATAGGAAACAAGAGTTTATTCACTGCTGCCGAAGGACACAAACAGGCGAAACAAACTACTAAACAAGAGGTCAGCTGGTCGTGGCTGCTCTTCGCGCTGCGTCCTCCTGCCCGAGAGAGAGAGCGAGAGCGAGATCCGGCCCGGTCCTTTATCCGGCTAGCTCCAGCCGCCAGGTGTCCTCAATCCCAGCTGATAGACCAAAGGGAAAACCTTAAAGGAACATACACACACCAGAGATAACAAGGCAGGGGTCGTCACAACGCCAATAGGCAGGAACAGGGAGACAGAACACTGAGAGCACAGCAGCCAAGGTTACGAGGTGCGTGGGCTCAGTCAGGACAGTTTGAACTGATAAACTGGGTCAAAGTTATGGGCCTTGGAAAATATTCCCCAACAGTTTTCTCTTTTTATCAATTTTGATAATCTAAAAACCTTAATCTAATAATATTGTGTTCAATACTTAAATCAATGGGAATCTTCCGATTTGAGTGTGGACTTACACAACATCAATTACATCAATAACAATCACATTAAGAACAACATAATAAGATTGAAACATTCAATCACAATGATTGATACAGCCAATCATAATATAAAAATCATCTCTCATCAGTGTTTGGATCATCTTTTGTCAAAAGCATAATAATGAACACACATAAAACACAGGTGCACAATAGCAACAATATTTGTTTTGAACTAATATCTTTTATCATTTAACCATTAGTTAATCTCATTTATCAAACTATAAAATCAAAACCAGCTTGCAGCTTAAAGATTTACTTCAAGGCAATCACTAGTCAAAAGCATTTTAAACTTAGGATCCTAAGAGATCCAGCTAAGGTATACAATTCACAGTTGTGTTTTTATCAATCTGTAATCTGCAAAAGTGCAGTGTCCTCAATTTTAGGATTACTTTTGCGTTTACTTAAATACGCTTTAGTCAAGAGTAAGGCACTTAGTCAAATCAATACATTCATTTTAGTCAAGTACATTGTTCAAAATCTGAAAAGGAAAAGTTAGGCAAATATTCAAAGACTTTTGTAAAAACCTGGAAAGGAAGGATTAAACATTCTTAAAACTTGAATTATTACATTTGTAAATGCTACCACTGATCTGTACCAAATTAAGTCTATCAATTATTCCTATTAGCCATACTTACCTGAGCATCTACTTATGGTACTTGGAAAGGATTCTTCTGTGTTTATCTAATGTTGAATATAGAATATCAATTTCTTTAAATGATACTTCTCTAATTTGAGGATCAAATCCATCCATCCATCCATCCATCTTCTCCCGCTTATCCGTGGTCGGGTCGCGGGGGTAGCAGTTCCAGCAGAGAGCCCCAAACTTTCTTTTCCCTGGCGACATCAACCAGCTCTGACTGGGGGATCCCAAGGCGCTCCCAGGCCAGCGAAGAGATATAATCCCTCCACCTGGTCCTAGGTCTACCCCTTGGTCTCTTCCCAGCTGGACGTGCCTGGAACACCTCCCTAGGGAGGCGCCCAGGTGGCATCCTAACTAGGTGCCCGAACCACCTCAACTGGCTCCTTTCGACGCGAAGGAGGAGCGGCTCAACTCCGAGTCCCTCCCTGATGACCGAACTTCTCACCTTATCCCTAAGGGAGACACCAGCCACCCTGCGGAGAAAACCCATCTCGGCCGCTTGTATCCGCGATCTCGTTCTTTCGGTCATGACCCATCCTGAGGATCAAATATGCTACATAATTGGTATATGAAATATATATATATATATATAATATATATATTAAATTAATCCAGTACTTGAAACATCATTTTAGGTCTGTCTGTGTCACGGTCACAGGTACAGATCAGTACCCAATAGCACGACTCAGATACAACCAGTGTATAACAATGTTCAGTTTATTCAGGTCAGGGACAGGCAGGGTCAAAACCAGGAAATCCGTCAGACAGGAAACCAAAACCAGACAGGGAGCAGGCAGGAACTCGAGATCCGTAAACAGACAGGCAGGGATCAAAAACCGGGCAGGACAAAAATCTAGGCTAGACCACAACACTCACTGGAGAGACATTCTGGCAAAGGACAAGTGATAGTGAGGTGGTATAAATACTGTGGAGTGATGAGGGAATGAGTAACAGGTGAGGGGAAGGGCTGGGGAGACCAGGTGATGGAAGTGAGCTGATTAAAAGGGCCTGGAGGAAGGCGGGATCTGAAATGACAGGAGAGTTTAGATGAGCCACCAAACAAACAATAATAGAAGTGTCTAACTTGTAACAGAACCCCCCCCTCTATGGACGGCTCCTGACGTCCCACGTGGTTGATCGGGATGAGCCTGGTGAAAGTCAGTAATGAGAGATGGGTCAAAGATACTGCGAGCGGGCACCCATGAATGCTCTTCAGGACCATAACCCTCCCAGTGTACCAGGTACTGCAACCCTCTACCACGTCGCTGGGACTTGATGAGGCGACGGACAGTGTAAACAGTCTCCCCGTCAATAGTCCGGGGTGGTGGTGGGGGTCTAGAGGGGGGCTGAAGAGGGCTCACATTAACTGGTTTGATCTTGGACACATGGAAGGTAGGATGAATCCTCATAGAAGGGGGCAGACGCAGGTGGACAGCTGCAGGATTGATGACCCTAGCTATGGGAAATGGGCCTACAAAATGTGGAGACAACTTCTTTGACTCAACTCTGAGAGGGAGATCCCGTGTGGAGAGCCAGACACGTTTCCCTGGGGAGTACTGTGGAGCTGGCTTGCGACGGCGATTGGCGGTCCGTTGATAACGGTCGGAAGAGCGCAGGAGCGCGGAGCGGGCCTTTAACCACATGCGTCGACATCGACTTACAAACGCCTGTGCAGATGGGACGCTGGCCTCACGTTCCTGTGCCGGCAAAAGGGGTGGCTGTTGTGAAAATATTTTCCAAGGCCCATAACTTTGACTCAGTTTATCAGTTCAAACTGTCCTGACTGAGCACACGCACCTCGTAACCTTGGCTGCTGTGCTCTCAGTGTTCTGTCTCCCTGTTCCTGCCTGTTGGCGTCAGCTGATAGAGGTGTTATGATTTTATCTTGTTATGCAGCATGTTGATGAGGCTCTCGGAACTAGCTAAATACATGGGGCTGGGGTAGAGTTCTTCAGAATTGACGTGGCAACTCTCCCGTGCAGTCTCACCGTGACTGCTGTGATTTGTGATGTGAATTCTCCGGCCGAAACTCCAAATAAACCATCAGTGTTTGACATCGAAGCTCCTGCTCTACCGTGTCTCCTTCCTGAGTCGGTGACTCCCACTGCATTGCTACACAGAAGTTTCCCTTACAGTGGCTGGTATCCGCGAGATTGGACCTACTGGTCTTTCGTCCATTGGAATGGAGAAAGACCAGTAGCAGAACTAGGAAGGGTGTTGTGGGCATACTCAACCCATAGAAGCTGCCTCGACCAGGAGGAGGGAGTGGAGGAGGCTAGACAGCGTAAGGCAGTCTCCATCTCCTGGTTAATTCGCTCTGCTTGACCATTGGACTGGGGATGAAATCCGGACGAGAGACTGACACTGGCTCCCAGCAGCCTGCAAAACTCGGACCAAAAATGAGAAGTAAATTATGGTCCCCGATCAGACATAACGTCACTGGGGAGACCATGCAGCCTGAACACATGTTGTAGCATGATTTCAGCCATTTCCTTGGCAGTAGGTAATTTGGTTAATGGAATAAGCAGGGCAGACTTGGAAAACCGGTCTATGACTGAGTATGACTGTGTTACCGTCTGAGGGTGGTAGTCCAGTGACAAAATCCAAGGAGATGTGGGACCAGGGACGATGAGGGATAGGCAAAGGATGAAGAAGACCGGAGGGAGCTTGGCATGAGGTCTTATTTTGGGAGCAGACTAGGCAAGCAGCAATGAATTCCTTGGTATCCTTCTCCATGGAAGACCACCAAAATCACTGTCGAATCAGGGCTAGTGACCGTCTCACTCCTGAGTGACAAGCCAGGCGAGAGTTATGACCCCACTGGAGAACCTGGGTACGGAGAGTGGCAGGAACAAACCGATGGTTAACAGGACAGGCACTTGGGGCTGGGTGTTCAGCATGAGAGCGCTTGACCTTATCCTCCACCTCCCAGGTCACCAGACCAATGACACATGTAGAAGCGATGATATTCTCAGTATGAGATGGAGAGCTCTCTGGCTGGAACTGGCGAGACAGGGCGTCAGGTTTGATGTTCTTAGAACCAGGTCTGTATGAAAGAGAAAAATCAAAGCGTGTGAAAAACAGAGCCCACCTGGCTTGACGAGAGTTCAGCCGCTTAGCTGAACGGATGTACTCCAAATTGTTGTGGTCAGTCCAGACCACAAAATTGGGCTCGAGTAGAACCCCTGGATTTGGCTTGCAACACAAAAGTGATACTGATCTCTGACTTGGAAGTGTCATGATTCAAAGTGTGGGCCTGTGAAAGAGAGGCCCTTGGAAAACAGCATCTATTTTTTAACTGGAATTACTTATTTTAAAGAGATTGCAACATTATACTTTTTAAATAATTGCTCAATTAATTTAACACATTTATTATGCACACAATAAAAACTTCAACAAATATATTGATCCTGGCTTAACCAGCGACCTTTACTCTGTTGTTCATGAGCTCGGTTTCAGAAAACTTGTCAGTAGTTTAACAACTATTTTAATTTTAGTAATGTCTATGAAGACCAATTGGTTGATACGAGAAATAATTTGAAGCAGTTTAATGAAGAATGTTAAACTATTTTTAAAACTGTAATTGAACTTTAACTTATATTAATTATCTGATTCCAGTGGCCAGTTGTAATAGATAATCAACAAAGTTTCCATTTTGCAGCAACAGCGCAAAAGGTTTCAACAACAATTAGTATTATGTCTGAGTCTAGTTCTGTCTTATCTGCTTTGTTTCGGAATGTGTTCAATACATTACGTTTTTATTCATTATTACCATACAATACATAGATTTAAGAATAAATTAAACAAATAATACAACATTGACCTAAAAAAACAGATTTTGCAACCCTGATCTCCTTAGGCAGGTCTTTACGACCAGCAGTGATGCCTCTGAGGGTCTCGGGGCGCAGGACGAGGCATAGGGTTTATACAAGGTCACAAACATATCTTAACATACCAGCAATACCATTTAAGAATGGATTCTTAAAGCAATATAATCTTCTTTTCTTCTTGGCCTTCCTCTTGGCTGATTGCACCCAGGTGTGTGTTCCAAGATGGCAGCACGTTGATTTGTTTCTGTCTCTGTTAGTGTTTGTCTCATTCTCGTTCTTCTTGTGCATACTGACATTTTATAATTTTTAATTAGCTTTTTAGACCCGTTTTTAAATTGGTCTGCTGAGCTTTTAAAAACGTTTTAAAAGCTTAAGTGTTTGGGCTGTTTTGTGCCGGTGCCTCGCTGTGACTGGATTGTTTGCTCTCTGCCTGAGCTGTCGCTCTTTCGGACTCTGGATTGCTGTCTGTCCTGCCGTGCTGTCGGGGGCTGGTTGACCTGAGCTACTGATCGACCTGAGCTGCGGATCCTGAATTGGGTGTGTTAAGGCACAATGTTGCCTAAAGCTGCCCGTGTGTTCGCTTTTTTCCTGGGATTAATTGTCAGCCCGCATGTCGGCAAAACTGACGGATTGCCTCCCAGCAATATCTCTGTTCACTTCGGACATTCGGATGGTGGAACCTCTGGAGCGCTGACTCCATCGGATAGTTTTTACCAAAAGCTGACGTTTCATGGCACGAAATGTGCTCTCCCGTATGCCCTTTTTACTCTGACCGTTGTCACTACCCGATCTGCAGCTCTGCCCGATCTGCAGTGCGCATGTGCGAGATGGTCCGCCATATTGGACAACTCCGGATGGCAACCCAAGTAGGAAAACATTGACACAGTGGCTTTTGGCAAAGCTCAAAAGGAAAACTCGAGAGAGATGAGTTATTGTTATTACAACGTGACTTCACTATTATTTAACAACTCTTTTTATTGGGTTCTTTTATTTGGGGTTAAGTACATTGTCAGAATAAGTGAGAAATTGATTTAACTTCTGTTAGACAGCTATATGCCATTTTTGCACACATTCACAGTAAATATGTATTCAGTATGATAGCTGTCTAACAGAAGTTACATCTATTTCTCACTTATTCTAACCAGGGGCACTGGCGCCATACTAGGTGCCCCATCAGCCCACACACGACTACCTGCAACCAATCTATGGGCAGAGCGGGCCGCACGCCAACCGCTACTTCACCCTGAAACAGATCCGAACACAGCCTCATTTTATGGATAGGCACCTGAAGAACATTTAATCCGATTCCAAGTGTCGGAATGAAAAACCCCATGTATGTGTCCTCTGAAAATGGTAAGGCAGATGCCAAAATGAACGAATCAAATAATCCAGTGTCTCGTAATATTTTTACCCGCATCTTCTCATCGTTCCCCACCAGAGAAACAAACCCCTCAGTCATGAAAGGCAAATAAGACTGTAGTTCTGGGCTAGACCCCTGTGGTTTCAACTCACCGTCTAAACACCCAGTCACCTGCTCAGCGACAGGTGCCACGAACATTGCTGGCCTGGGACTACCACTAGTCCCTTCCTGCGCAGCTTTAGCCCTAAATGCATAGCAGTCTTTTCTCCAGTGCCCTTGCTCATGACAGTAATGACACACATTGTCAGGCTCACGTGCCCCACGTACATACCCACTGTCCTGCCCAGCAGGTCTTACCGGACGACCAGACCACGCTCCCACACCCGAGGAATTTCCATCGTGACTGCCTTGTACGGCAGCACCTCCACCAACGTGTGTCAGAACATAGTAATCTGCTAATGCAGCAGCTTCAGCAGCTGTCCTGACTGCGTGCTAACTGATGTACACTGCAATGTGCTCCGGTACCGCATTTTTGAATTGCTCCAAAATAACGAGATCCCTCAACGCCCCGTGAGTATCAACGTCAGTTGCCGCACACCAGCGATCGAAATGAGTGGAAATATCCCGAGCAAACTCAAGGTGAGATTTATCACCTCTCTTCCAATTCCTAAACCGCTGACGATAAGCTTCAGGCACCAGCTCGTAAGTCCTGAGAACGGCAGATTTAACTAAATCATAGCGCAAATAGTCACTGCCACTTAAAGATGAATAAGCCTCCTGAGCCCTCCCGGTTAACACACACTGTAACAACAACACGCAAGTGGCCTCAGACCACCCCCTTACACCTGCGAGACGTTCAAACATTGAACAATTTTTTTCCGGATCCTTCTCATTAAACCTGGGAACCAACTTCAAATCATTTAAGTCATCCACTGTCTTCCCTGGGGCCCCGCTTTGACTAGCTGAATAATCAGGAAACAGGACATCAGCCGCTACTTTGCCCTCTCTAATTAATTCCAGTTTCTCCCTCTGAAACTCCAACTTAGCCTGCTCAGTTTCCTGCCTCAATTTCTCCAAGGACACCGCTCTTTCCAGCTCAATGCCCTGTCGCATCTTCTCCATGGCCAACTCCTTTTCCGTCTCCAACTCTAAGCGTAATCTGAGTAACTCCTTCTGTTGCTCGAAACTCAAAACCGCACTTTGACCTGCCATTTATTTTGTGCGCCCGGGGACAGGAGTATCAAACACTTTGCTTTTCAACAAACAAGCCCTCAAATTCGCTTTCACCGACTCTTTCAGTCTTTTATCGCCAACTTCAACCCCATAATACTGAGCTATGTTCACCAATTGATCCTTGGTGCACTGATCCAAGAAACCTTCAGAAGGTGCAGCCACAAACGCCCCCACAATATCCTCCATATTACCCAATAATAGTTATTTACACAGAGGAAATGCAATTTCTTAGCCCACCTGTGCACACAGTAGGAATGAGCAGCCCCGCTAGCTGACTTCCTAATCACAAACTTACTACATAACTCCCCCCCTAGTCTTCATGAGGCGTAGCGGTGGGTACTTATGCACTTGAAGCCCGCTGGACCGAGAGAGGCGACCAGGTAATCGGCAACCACGGAAGTGCTCCCGAGCAAGTTAAGGGAAAAGGGAAAGTGAAGCTCCAACCGCCGTAGCTCAACACTATCAAAGCCCCCCCCAGACGAAACCCAAAGGGGAAACGCCTCTTGAACCCACCAGGGGAACATGCCCTGCGGGCGACTCACGTTGCCCCTGCGGGCGACTAAGTGCCCGCGGGCACCGTGTTGGCTACCCCTGGTCTGGTGGTTCCTCGGTTATCACTCCTCGATCCTCGGTCCTCCGACAAAAATAAGGCCACTGGGACGGTACTCAAGATGGCGCAGACAAATCAACTTCCGGTGATACCGAGGAGCGAGGAAATGAAAAATAAGAGAAGTGAAACGCAGCCCGGGAGAGGGCAATGAAATCGGGAGTCTCCCACGAAAATGGCAAGGAGGGAGGTTTGGGAAGTAGCCTACATTATGTGACCAATCACGAAGTGTCATTTCTTTACTGGCAGCAAAAATAACCAATCACAGCAGTGCTTCTCTTGCTGGCTCTGTCCAATCACAAATAAGAAGTGTTCTCCCTAAAGGAATACCCTTTCCGTAAAAGTTGAAATGTTGAAGTGTTTTGTGAAATGCTGTAGTATTTTGTGAAATGTTGTAGTATTTTGTGAAATGTTGTTTTGACTTGCACTTCAGGGCCACCGTATAAAGCATTCCCATGGCAATTTCTTCAGGAATTGCAGTTTGTTTTTGTTTTTTATATAAGTGGACAAAGTAAGATGACATAGCTGTGGTAGTAGATGCAAGGGAAAAAGGAAGAAAGAAGAGAAATGAAACTATAATTATTATTTCCACGAGCCATTTACACACAAACATTTGCACAGAAATGATAGAAAGTCAGTCCTAAACAGGAAAACGTTGAGATCGAAAGCGAGTGTGTGAGATCTGATGAAGCTTCAATACAGTTCATCCCTAGCACTGATGCAATATGAAAGTGCAACACTGATACAGCCTACGACAGTGAAAGAGATTTACTTTTTTGTGTACTATGTACAGTGTGAACTTTGCACTTTCTTTCACATTAAGAAACTCCCATAATTCGCTTTATTTGTCCTCAACTTCAAGTGAAAACAGAACTTAAAGCATTACTGTGAAGGCTCTGTGTTGCTGCAGAAGCGAAACTATAGGACTCTGCAGAGAAAAAGAAAAACTAAACATCCTCAACTGCTTCCTCATGACTGGCAGTGCAGCCATCCAAGGAAAACACTTTGCAGTAGGTTGGCATATTGAGGTACTATACCTCTTAATGAGGAACACATCTGTCGACCAACAGAAGAAACCACCGAACATCAATTTCCCGGCTTTCTGTATCAGAATAGGTTAGAAATAGTGCTGAGTAAGAGTGTACTGGAAACCTGCTGAACTCAGCCAGATTGTGTAATAATGTGCTGAATTTTAAAGACTGTTTAGATTCGCTCCTTAAAGTGCATAATTCATGAGTGATTGAGATACCAGATCTTGTTACCTGTTGATTAAAGCAAATCATTTTAAAATTCTACTTTTTGCTAAGGATAAACTATCATTTCCTGACATTTGTGAATTGATTGCAATAACTGTGAAAAAATCACTTTCTCTCCATCACACAAACCTGTTCAGTAGTTGGACTTTTGCTAATCTGGATATATTCATTATAAAGCAGCCTTATGAGTTGTCTGCTGAGGGTCGCAATATAGCTAACATGTATTGTAGTGAATGAGCAATAAAAAGGTGATTGCTTGATTTTAAAATATTTGACAGTTTCTTTTTGGTTCTGCCCATATGCAGTCTTTCAATAAAGGCACTGTCTGGCCCAAAATATATTTAAAAAACAACAGCAACAAAAAACTACCCAACAGAATTAAGTATTTTTTTACTTGTGGAACAGTATTTGGATCCTTCACTTAAAGTGGACCTATCATGCTATATTTGAACAATATATTGTAGGGCCATACCTATATAAAGTATATAAATATAGCAAAAATATCTTGCATTTTAGCCATGCCTCATTTTGCTCTATTTGCTCTTTCCAGCGCTGTTTTTGCAGGGGGCTGATTCTGTGAGCTGCAGCTGACCACGCCCCCCTGCAGGAGAGGGGAGCGTGGGCTTTGGAATGATTTCTTACTTTATCTATATTAAATAGATAAAAGTGTGCTCTCCCTAGCTCTCTCTCTCTCTCTCTCTCTCTCTCTCTCTCTCTCTCTCTCTCTCTCTCTCTCTCTCTCTCTCTCTGGCTGCAGCCGCACGCCCCGAAGAAACAAGCCCACGAGGTAGCAATCAGTTTGCTGGTCGACCCAGCAGGTCGTGCATCGTCCCCCTGTTGGATGGAAGGCTGATGCGGGAATGGCGAGCAACGTCCCCAGTTCTTTTGCGGGGCGCGCACCGAGCCTCAGTCCACGTGCCGGTGGCAGCCACGGACGATTCCAAAATTTGAGAGCAGCTATGGTCATGTTGTCCGGTTGCAGTCCGGGAAGAAGAGAGTGAAGTCAGGAGGGCACACAACATAGTAAACACATAACATGTCCTTGTGGGAACAATACCCCCAACTGTAGTTCCATGTATGAATTATGTCACAGTGTATTAATAGGTGGTCACCACAACATACAACTATTTTTTAAATCAATAAAATCATTTTCTAAATCCATAAAAGCATTTCAATTAATATTGGGAGTCATGTCGTTACTTTGTCGAGAATGTGGCCATGTAATAAGCGGGATAATGTACACATTACACATTGCATAATGTTCCTTCATGCCGATCTAGATCCCTCCGTTTCGCGGCGGGGTCCTGATCAGCCTGTCGGTGTTCTTTTCCCGATAATGACCGCGACGCTGCACATTATCCCTTACATATGATTATATAGAGTCATTATTCATTTGTTTTAAAGCAGGAGGCGCAAAAGCTTGCCTCTGGAGGGAGAAAAAGAGCCACAGCGGAGAATAAACAGAAGGGCAACCATGGCAACCATGCAAGGGAAGTCTTCTTCGCTGCTTTTGTGGCAGACTACAGCGCCACTTACAGGCCTGGCATATGTACTACAGCGTCTCCAGCGCTTTCGAGCAGCAATGGCCGGCCGTGGCCCAACCTCTCATTCCCCTGATAGGTGGATAATTGACCAATAGCCGTAGCGCCACTTTACTGACGTCAGTAAAGTGTTCAAATCTGGATCAGTCTGTATCATCAGATCCGTTGCAGCCCCTTTTTTTTAATAGAGATTTGGGTATGGAGGAAAATAGAGAGGGTTGTGTTTTCTGACATTTGGTGAGTTCCCTGGAACACCGGGGACACATATTCATGTATAAAAGACGTACAAAAGTGCCTTTTGCATGATAGGTCACCTTTAAGAGGAGCAGCAGCAATAGCACATACAAATAATCAATTCAAGTCCGGCATTCAAAAGTATACTTAAATTGAAGTATAGAGGTATTAGAACCTTAATGTGGGCCTACTTGAAAATGCAGAGTTACACTTGTATATTATTTGATCATTATTATTGATGAATTATTATGCAAGTGGTATTGTTGCTCTTAATCAAATGTATTTTTAGTAAAGATTAAATCAGAGCTAAATGACGACTTTATTGTATACTCTTGAATTAATATTGCATTTTTTTTACCAGTTTTTATTATGTGTTCTTATGCATAGGGCTTTCAATCCTGTGTGACTTGTCCTATCTTGTTGGATTTATAATCAACCAGCTGAAACAATACAACACCAAATGAAGGCTGATGTTGCTCAGTATCTGTTGGATGTGATTACATGTCTGTTTTGTTTTTACAGCAGGTTGTGCTACCCCTAATCGACCAAAAAATCAATGTGTACAGGATTAAATATATAATTAAATATATAATTGTATCACTGCTGTTAGAACACTGTGACTACAAGCCTTATTGTTTGATGGTGCTTACGTGCACCAGATAGAGCTTACGAGTCCCAACGGAACAAGTAAGACTCGCTACCCCTACAACTTTACCTGCATTTTAGAAAGAAACTAACCACATCGTTCACCAGTTTCATCAAAAAATGAAAGTTACTTCAGCCACATAAACTTGGCACCTCCAGTCTTTGCAAAGAAAAAAAATTAGCATTTAAAATTTTTAAAAACTTTGAAAGATTTGGATTTGATAAAATATTCTCTGAGTGTTAGGCTTCATTATTCATTTCCTGCTCTCTTACCTGGTGACTCAGTCACTGATTCACCCTCTGATTCACCCTTCACCGTCCAGATGGCGCTGTTGAGTATCCATTCACCACGGTTTGATGCACAGCGTCTCATTCTGGTATTATTGGCTTCCTTAAGACGGAGAAAACAAGCATTTACACCGACATTGAGTTTGGAATCAGCTGTGATATTGATGTTATTCTTTTTCTCCTTCAATGATTGCTAGTTATACAGTGATTGGAAAAATAAAACAAAAAGGTTTTATTATATCCCAAAGGTAGTTTGGGATACAAAAAAGGCAATTTAATCATTCTAATTTACATTAGGTAAACTAGTTCTATTACCCCCCTTAAATACCGTTAATGTGTTAATTTGTTTCAGGGTCCAGAGTAACCTAACTTACCCTCAATCTTTGTTAAACCACAACAACAAAATGAGACTTTCTAGTTTTTTCTTTAAGGCCCTGTGTGGTCTACTGTTTATATTGAAGAGGTTTTAGGTGTGATGTGACAGACCATGATATTCACTTTATAATCTAGGTCCAGTGTAAATCTTCACTAGCCTCTTTTTATATTTAAAGGTTTGTAGAAGAGCTCTGCCAAAGCAACAAGTTGCCTGTTAAATGTGTGTCAATATGTGACACGCATCAAATCTAGTATATCATCTCAAAAGACTTCACAGGCCTTGGACCCTCAGGGGCCCTAAAGGTACCAGGTTGTCTGTGTTTTTGGTCATTTGATTAATTACACATTTGGTAAATGCACCAATAAATAAAAAACTGAAAGGTAAAAGCCATTAAAGCTGCTCCTGCTTTTTTTCACAAAGTTGCCACTTGAAGTAAGCACAGAAAACTGTTAACACAACATTAGCACCTTATTCAGTTTATATTGTGAAGTTAACAGCAAACCTTTCTACATATCTATAATCAGAAACAGGTTGACTGCTGAGTAGGTTTTCACATGCAAGAAAGACACAAGTTGGGAATAATAAATATAATAAAAAGGATTTAAAGAAAATGTAGAAAAAACAATGTGGAATATGTCTGTTTTTAGAAAGGGCCAGTATCTAGTGGAAATGCAAATGTTCACAGTATAACCAATATGGAGCAATGTTTCTGGCCATCTGTTCAATCTAACTCCAATATTCACTCTTCTTCATTATCAATGATTAGAGTAAAGGTACTTAATTGGCAGAAGGGTGTCATGGTTTTGGATTTATGTTGTTTTCATTTTCCACCTTTTATTTTGAAAGTTTTCCTCCTTGGCCCTTTCTCATTTAATTATTTCCCCTCCTCGACTCCCTTCCTCGACTCCTATCCTTGTGTCTTAGTCCCGCCCACAGGAGATGTGAGCGGAGGAGCCGAGGAGGGGAACCGATGAGAGAGGAGGGGAAGCAGCAGGCGGTTAGAGAAATGAGAAATCCTATCCTCTGAGCAGTCATTTTAAAGAGACGTCCATTAATGATGACAGGAGGCACAGCAGCCCTCTGTCTGATGGACAGATGTGTTCATGATGACTTATATATTTACTTTGATTAATTGACAGTGCGGTATAATGAGACAATGCACTCCGCTCTGCATCAGCCAAATAATGAGACAATAACAGGCTACAGATGTGGACATATATACACACACACACACACACACACACACACACACACACACATATAGGTATATATATATGTATATAAATATATACAATTAATTTTCAGAATCAAAGAAGTATGAGGGCACTCTCATAATAACGTAACACTATCAGAGACTGGATATATCCCCCCTCTCTGGTCGCTACAATGAGGAAATTAAATTACGGGCCAAAAGGTTTATTTCCAAGTATTAATAGTAAGCATAGGACACCAAACCAGTTCAGGTGAAGTGTCTTGCCCAAGAACACACCGGCTTTACAGACGCAGCAGCGGCGGGTTTCACCCCTTGATCTGATGATCATTGCACAGCGCACTGCGCCACACCGTCCATCTTCACGCCTCGAGGTCATCGAGGCGCTTTTACAAGTACACATTGGTATTATACATGTACTGTGGACATTACCCACAGGAGCAAATCCGGGTGAAGTGTCTTGCCCAAGGACACAACGGCCTGACGCAGTGGCGGCAGGAGCTGGTTTCGAACTGGAGTTCCCCAGCACTCCCCCTTGATCTGATGATCGGATGCACAGACCACTGCGCCACCCGTCCCCGAAGGAGTTTTAGCTCTATGAAACCTGATGTACTTATATGATTCTGTTTTCTTCAAGTTTGTATTCTTGGTCGAACGCACTTATTGTAAGTCGCTTTGGATAAAAGCGTCAGTTAAATGCAATGTAATGTAATAACAGGCTACAGATGCGGACACACACACACACACACATATATTTATAAATATATACAATTTCAGAATCAAACAAGTATCAGAGAGCACTCTCATAATAACGTAACACAATCAGAGACTGGATATATCCCCCCCCTCTCTCTGTCGCTGAAATGGGGAATTGAAATTACGGGGCAAAAATTGATATTTGCAAGTATTAAAAGTAAGCAGAGGACACCAAACCAACTGAGACCCATCTGTCCGCCGCATCTACGCACTGTACAACACACACACCTACACACTGTACAACACGCACCTACACACTGTACCACACACACACACTGTACCACACACACCTACAGCTCCTAAAGCATAATCAGGCTACAGCCGTTGTATATTTTATTAACATTTCCTAACATTCGGTCTATATGCTGTAAAATGTATTATCTCTTCGATTTACACACGGCATCTATTGCACGTCTGTCCGTCCTGGGAGAGGGATCCCTCCTCTGTTGCTCTCCCTGAGGTTTCTCCCATTTTTTCCCCTTAAACTGTGGGTTTTCTACGGAAGTTTTTCCTTGTACGATGTGAGGGTCTAAGGATAGAGGGTGTCGTTTTTCTCATACTGATATTCTGAACAATCTGTGCTGTTGTATTTGCTGTAAAGTGTCTCTACTGTAGGCAAATTTTATTATATGTACAGCACTTTGGCTCGACCAAAAATCGTTTATAAATGTGCTAGATAAATAAAACTTGATTTTATTTGATTTGATTATGTGAAGCACTAAATGGTCTTAGAAAAATATTGACTCTTTGTTTGTAGATATCTACTAAACTACAGCAAATACAGAGAGTAATGTAGGCCTGAAATACTGAGTGATATATATTATACACACTGCTCTGCTTTCTGCACGGACTTCACAGCTGTTCTCTCTGGAAACATCGCGACGTTACATTACATTACATTACATTGCATTTAGCTGACGCTTTTATCCAAAGCGACTTACAATAAGTGCGTTCGACCAACAAAATACAAACTTAAAGAAAACAGAATCATATAAGTACATCAGGCTTCATAGAGCTAAAACATTTCAAGTGCTACTCAACTGGCTTTAGATAAGCCAGCCCTTTATTAGTATATAAGTGCTTTGTTAATAGTTCTATCGCTCGAAGTGGACGTGATGAAAGCAGTTTCTAAAATAATATCCAGGGGATGCATGCAGAGCTGTCATTGGCTTGGTTATAGCTCCTCCAGAGAGCCTCCTCGACGCTCGATCCTCGAAGTGCATTTAGAGAAATGAGATGTCCTTCAAAATGGCGCGCTGAAATTCATTTCCGGGTCACTACCGGAGGACCGAGGAGTCGAGGAGGGGAAATTTGAGTATTGAGAAACCTCTAAGGAAACCACAAGAAGCAGGGAAATTAGTTTTAAGAGCAATGGGACGTCCTTGTCACTACCCGATCTGCAGTGCGCATGTGCGAGATGGTCCGCCATATTGGACAACTCCGGACGGCAACCCAAGTAGGACACTTGACACAGTGGCTTTTGGCACATCACAAAAAGAAAACGCGAGAGAGATGAGTTATTGTTATTACAACGTGACTTCACTATTATTTAACAACTGCTTTTAAAACAAACCTGTCTTTGGTTTTTAAGCTCGCTTTTTGTTAACCAAACCTTTTTGTATTTTTTAACTGCACTTGGGTCCTATTTTCCAAACCCTGACAGTACGAACAGACCAGAATGGACTCAGGTGTTTTTTCCCCTCAAGAGTTGGACCCGCTGACGTACACAATTGAGTATATTTTTTACAAGTGTATGAGAGCCTCATCCAGTGGGGCCAAAGAGGCTGCCCTGAAGGAGGCACGCATGGAGGTGGCCAACAGGCCCTGGCTCTGGAGATTGTTGCCCGAGTGGCTAAGGATTTTTACAAGCAGCCCTGAGTGTCGGTCTCAAGCCTCAAACCCCTTCCTGGGATCCGGCCTTAGGAGGTCCACGGAGCCTCCAAAAGGCCTCTAGGAGAAGCAAGGCCAGGATTCCAGCCCGTGCCCCAGCAGCCATGGTTCCATCCCCATCAGCCATGGTTCCAGCCCCAGTTCTCGCCCCAACAGCCATGGTTCCAGCCCCGGTTCTGGCCCCAGCAGCCATGGTTCCAGCCCCAGTTCCGGCCCCAGCAGCCATGTTTCCGGCTCCAGTTCCGGCCCCTGCTGCCATGTTTCTGGCTCCAGTTTCGGCTCCAGTACTGGCTCCCCGGCCGATGCCAGCCCCCCGTGTCCTGTCGGCGTTCCAAACCGACTCCAGCTCCCCATCTCCTGTTGGCGGTCCGGCCCTCTCTAGTCCCTACTCAAGTCCCTTCTCAAGTCCCTACTCTAATTCCTTCTCAAGTCCCTTCTCTAGTCCTTTCTCTAGTCCCTTCTCTAGTCCCTTCTCAAGTCCCCTCTCAAGTCCCTTTTCAAGTCTCTTTTCAAGTCCCCTCTCGAGTCCCCTCTCGAGTTCTCTCTCAAGTCCCTTCTCAAGTCTCTTCCCATGTCCCTTCTCTAGTCCCTACTCAAGTCCCAACTCATGTCCCAACTCCATGCTTTGTTCCATTGGGGGTTCTGCTGAGGTTCTGCCAACACCATGTCCTGTTCCGTTGAGGGTCCAGCCGACACCGGGCGGAAGACAACCTATCCGTTTTTAAGAGTGCGCTAAAGACCTTCCTTTTTGATAAAGCTTATAGTTAGGGCTGATTAGATTCAGCCCCTAGTTTTGCTGATATATGCTTAGTTTGTCGGGGGACATCTTACTTCTTCCTTCTCTCTGTCTATACCTGTGTACTCTCATGTTCCGATTAACCCAGCTTCCCCAAATGTCTTTCTTTTTGGTGTCTATATACGCCGGGATCCGGAGTCATGGATGATCCTGTTGCTGCGGTCCTATGTCCTGGATCGCGAGCCCTGGATCTTGAGTCGTGGCTGTGGTCCTGGATCATAAGTCCTGGATGGATATCCTCGTGGATTCATCTTCCTATTATACACACATGCATTTCCAAATATTTGGACTACCTATGTGGCAAATGTATTATCTTTCCAATTTACACACGGCATCTATTGCACGTCTGTCCGTCCTGGGAGAGGGATCCCTCCTCTGTTGCTCTCCCTGAGGTTTCTCCCATTTTTCCCTTTAAACTGTGGGTTTTCTCCGGAAGTTTTTCCTTGTACGATGTGAGGGTCTAAGGACAGAGGGTGTCGTATTGTCATACTGATACTTCTGTACAAACTGTGAAGTCCACTGAGACAAATGTAACATTTGTGATATTGAGCTATATAAATAAACATTGATTGATTGATTGATTTGTCGGGGGTCCTCCCAACTCTATGTCCTGTTTCGTTGGGGGTTCTGCTGAGGGTCCTGACAACTCCTGTGTCCTGTCCTGTTGGTGGTCCCGCCGACACCTGCTCCACCGGGGTTCCTGCTGACACCATGTCCTGTCCTGTTGGAGGTCCCGTCAACACATGCTACGCCAAGGGTCCTGCCGACACCAGCCCTTGTTTCGTTGGGAACACCTGTCCCGGCAACACCGGTGACTATCCCGCCAACCCTGTCCTCTCCTGTTGGTGGTCCCGCCGATATCTGTTCCAGCGGGGGTCCTGTTTGTGGTCCCCTCGACACCAGCCCTTGCTCCGTCGGGGTTCCCACTGACACCAGCCCATGTTCCGTCGAGGGTCCCGTCTGCGCCTATCCCGCCAGGGGTCCCACCAGCTCCTGCTCTCGATCCCAGTGCTCCGGTGATCGAGCTGACACTGGAGGGGTCCCATTGCGGCGTACGTCGTCCTCCGGGGCTGTCCCGCCTCCGTCCTGCCATTCCTCCGGAGCTGTCCCGTCACCGCCTTCGTGCCCATCCTCCGGAGCTGTCCCGTCGCCGCCTTCCTGCCCGCCCTCCGGAGCTGTCCCGTCGCTTACTTCTTGCCGACCTTGTGCCCGGCCTCCTGAGATCCCCAGCGGCTTTCGCCCTCGAGTCTGGCCGCCTGACTTTTGCCGCTGTGGCTTTCGCCCTCGAGCCCGGCCCCCTGACTCTCCCAGCCGCTGCCTTCGCCGTCATGCGTCCTGAGTTCGCCCGCTGTGGCCTTCGCCCCTACTCAAACTCTGCCTTGCCCCCGGGCCGTCCGCCCGAGACCCCCTCCATGATCTCTGCCTTGCCCCCGGGCCGTCCGCCCGAGACCCCTTCCTGGTCCTCTACCGTGCCCCCGGGCTGTCAGCCCAAACCCGTCCTCCAGACCCCCTCCACCCATCCTTCTTGAAGTTTTTGGACTTTTTTGTTTTGTTGGGACGTCTCCATGGTTTTGGATTTATGTTTTCATTTTCCACTTTTTTATTTTGAAATGTTTTCCTCCTTGTGTCTCGTCTGATCCTTCTTCCTGTGTCTGCCTCCCTGTCTTTAGTTTCCCTGGTGTGTCTGATTGTCTGATTGTGTTCACCTGTTGCCCTTGTGTTTCTGCCTCCCCTGCCCAGCTGTGTCTTGTCCTGTGATTACCCTTCTGTGTATTTAGTCTTGTCTTCCCCTGTGCTCCATGTCTATTAGTCGCCGTTTATTTGTAAACGTAGGCTGTAGTAAAAGTAACAGAAAATGGTAAAGTAGCTCACATTACTTCAAAATTGTTCATCAGTACAGATGCTAGCCTTAATTAGCATGAGTGTCACATTTAGTTATCAACATTACTGAACAAGCAAGGTTGTTACTCTAAATCACAAATGTATCCTAAATACAGTAGTAAAAACTCACATTCGCTGACTTCTGCACCGCCAACTTCCATGCTAATAAGTAAATTAAGACATTTCATGAAGGCCAAAATGGCGTCAGTTTGCACAGCTTGTGACGAAAACACTAAATGGTCTAATTAGACACCTTTAGTGGAAACACCTGTACATGTGACTGTGATATTCATAGGAATGTATTGTGCTTTACAGTGAACCCTACTATACACTTTTGGCTACTATAAGTATGCCTTTTGGTGATATATATTTGTATGAATACTAATTATACTCCTAAGAATTGTTATTATATAATAATTATTATAACAATACTTTTAAGAGCCAGCATTTTTGGATCTTGGCTCTCTCCTATTTTGACTGTCCTTTGTCATAAGTGTCTGTTATGAACTCAGACACTCAGGATTTAGGACCCAATTGCATGACCCGGGAGACAGAGGTAAAGTATTGGTAAGATACTTTATTTTTCCAACAAAGCAAGATGAACAAAAAAGGTCACTATCGAATCTCAGGATGAGATGACAAAAAATGAGAACAAAAGGAAACCGCTCACGTAGTGAGGAACACAAACTTTTCTAGAGCACAAAGAGAGCATAGACCTGACGATGGCATGAGACAAGACGAACTGACAATGAACACTGGGGCCCTTTCTCATTTCATCAAATCCCCCTCCGGTAGTGACCCGGAAATGAATTTTAGCGCGCCATGTTGAAGGACATCTAATTTCTCTAAATGCACTTCGAGGACCGATGATCGAGCATCGAGGAGGCTCTCTGGAGAAGCTATAACCGAGGATACACTGATGGGTCCTCCACGGTCCTCCACGGCTCCTTCGTGGATGCATTTCCGGGAACAGAGATGTTTCAAAGAGTCCTGACGCACGGCCGGACTTATCTCAGCCAATGACAGCTCTGCATGCATCCCCTGGATATTATTTTATTAACTGCTCTCATCGGGACGCGATGTTTACAGAGAGAACAGCTGTGAGGTCCGTGCAGAAAGCAGAGCAGTGTGTAAAATATAAATCACTCAGTATAACAGGCCTACATTACTCTCTGTATTTGCTGTAGTTTAGTAGATATCTACAAACAAAGAGTCGATATTTTTCTAAAACCATTTAGTGCTTCACATAATAAAATACACAACGGCTGTAGCCTGATTATATGCTTTAGGAGCTGTAGGTGCGTGTGGTACAGTGTGTAGGTGTGTGTGGTACAGTGTGTGCGTAGATGCAGCGGACAGATAGTGTTACGTTATTATGAGAGTGCTCTGTTTGATTCTGAAATGGTATATATTTATATAAATATATATATGTGTGTGTGTGTGTATGTGTGTGTCCGCATCTGTAGCCTGTTATTGTCTCATTATACCGCACTGTGAATGAATTAAAAGTAAATATATAAATCGTCATGAACACACCTGTCCATCAGACAGAGGGCTGCTGTGCCTCCTGTCATCATTAATGGACGTCTCTTTAAAATGACCGCTCAGAGGAAAGGAGTTCTCATTTCTCTAACCGCCTGCTGCTTCCCCTCCTCTCTCCTCGGCTCCCCTCCTCGACTCCTCCGTTCACATCTCCTGTGGGCGGGACTAAGTCTCGAGGATAGGAGTCGAGGAGGGGGGTTAGAGAAATGAGAAAGGGCCAGGGAGACTGGGAAATTTAAACACATGACAACAAGACACAGGTGAAAACAATCAGGGGCAGGGCTGGTGCTGATGAGCACAGGAGACACACAAGGGGTGGACAATCAGGAAGCCTGGAATGAGAGACAAATGGTGAGTGACAAAACAAACATAAAACAACATGAAAATGAACCTCTCTTAGCATTTCTGTCGGTGCACAACAGTGTCTTTCAAGTCCACTTTTGGAATTGTTATCACACAGGGAGCTTCATTTTATGCCTCTGATAAATATTTGTGAGATTAAGTCTACAAGACACTAAAGATCAAAAGGTTCTACCTACATTTCCTCTAGTTTTCAGTATATTTAAATGATTTCATATCAAGGGTTTCCCTGCACTGAATTAATAATGTTGAGCATAGCGCCCTCTTCTGGGGAAACAAGAAACAATGCACAAAGTGTTTTGGAAGTAATAAGGTCTTTGTTTACATTAGCAAGCATCGCTAACACTCAGAGCTAACGCTGTACTTGAGAGAACATGTGTCAAGAAGACGGATGTAAAAGGCACTGTCCTTGTGGTAAACCCGCAAGAGAAAAAGCGTTTAAGCTCCATACCGTTTCAGAAATAATGCTTGATGTGGTTGGAACATAATATGGCGTTTTAATCACGGCAGCGTTAAGCTGAGTTTCTGCCGGTAGACAGTTAGTTAGTGCCTTAGGCTGGCCACAATAAAAGGCCACTCTAAAATGTTCAGTTTTATCACACAGCACAATGCCACAGATGTCGCAAGTTTTGAGGGAGCGTGCAATTGGCATGCAGGAATGTCCACCAGAGCTGTTGCCCGTGAATTGAATGTTTATTTCTCTACCATAAGCCGTCTCCAAAGGCGTTTCAGAGAATTTGGCAGTACATCCAACCGGCCTCACAACCGCAGACCACGTGTAACCACACCAGCCCAGGACCTCCACATCCAGCATGTTCACCTCCAAGATCGTCTGAGACCAGCCACTCGGACAGCTGCTGCAACAATCGGTTTGCATAACCAAATAATTTCTGCACAAACTGTCAGAAACCGTCTCAGGGAAGCTCATCTGCATGCTCGTCGTCCTCATCGGGGTCTCGACCTGACTCCGGTTCGTCGTCGCAACCGACTTGAGTGGGCAAATACTCACATTCGATGGCGTCTGGCACGTTGGAGAGGTGTTCTCTTCACGGATGAATCCCGGTTTTCACTGTTCAGGGCAGATGGCAGACAGCGTGTGTGGCGTCGTGTGGGTGAGTGGTTTTCTGATGTCAATGTTGTGAATCGAGTGGCCCATGGTGGTGGTGGGGTTATGGTATGGGCAGGCGTATGTTATGGACGACGAACACAGGTGCATTTTATTGATGGCATTGTGAATGCACAGAGATACCGTGACGAGATCCTGAGGCCCATTATTGTGCCATTCATCCACGACCATCACCTCATGTTGCAGCATGATAATGCACGGCCCCATGTTGCAAGGATCTGTACACAATTCCTGGAGGCTGAAAACATCCCAGTTCTTGCATGGCCAGCATACTCACCGGACATGTCACCCATTGAGCATGTTTGGGATGCTCTGGATCGGCGTATACGACAGCGTGTTCCAGTTCCTGCCAATATCCAACAACTTGGCACAGCCATTGAAGAGGAGTGGACCAACATTCCACAGGCCACAATCAACAACCTGATCAACTCTATGCGAAGGAGATGTGTTGCACTGCGTGAGGCAAATGGTGGTCAATGGTACAAACCAGTAAGATACTGACTGGTTTTCGGACCCCCCCAATAAAGCAAAACTGCACGTTTCAGAGTGGCCTTTTATTGTGGCCAGCCTAAGGCACACCTGTGCAATAATCATGCTGTCTAATCAGCATCTTGATAAGCCACACCTGTGAGGTGGGATGGATTATCTCGGCAAAGGAGAAGTGCTCACTATCACAGATTTTTTCAGATTTGTGAACAATATTTGAGAGAAATGGTTATTTTGTGTATATAGAAAATGTTTTAGATCTTTGAGTTCATCTCATGAAAAATGGGAGCAAAAACAAAAGTGTTGCATTTATATTTTTGTTCAGTGTAATAAAGTGAGTGGCCCCAAAAAAAGCTATTCAGTGTAATGTTTTTCTAAACACACTTGTATGATTTGTACATGAATGAGTGGAGGACTTCTACAAAGGCTGCAGCTGTGTTTAACATGTGAGCTGTTATACCTCAGTTCATACAAAACCCCAACAGCAGTATCAACCCTCCACACAGCCCGACAAAAAGAAAAGGCAAAAAACATGGCCTTTTTCTCTTCTTTTATTCTTTATAAGAAGACAAGTAATGATAACACAACACTAAAATGACAGGTTACAGTACCAGCCCAGCATCATTGTGTATTCACATTTACAGGAAAGCATTCTTTGCATTCTATTGATTTTGTAATAAAACCATCACAGAATTACTTCACAGTACAGAGTTATGGCTTTAAAAAAAAGAAATAGCAACATTTATATATTTTAGAATGAGTATCCATACAGCAATAATGAAATCCATATTAAAATGTATATAACATGGGAGTAAAGCAGCCCCGTTAAAGTGATGTACTATCAACTGTCAGTACTTCAGGCATCTGAGAAATAAGTAAGACAGATTGTTTATTGACATTTTCCGAAAAAGGCAAAAGAAGAATTTTTAATTAAAGTGTTGAATCATTTGATTCATTAGGTAGTTTTTAAAGCTGGACATATCTCAGCCCCCCCATTTTAATTCACAGCTTGATACATTTAATTGAAGCCATTGTTATGTCACATGTTGCCACAGATTGTGATCAGAAGTAGTTTGTGGAAGCGTTGGGTGACACAGTGGTTGAGCCGGAGTTCCCATCTTAACTGTAATTAAAACAAGACAAGCAAAATAACTAAATACAATTATTCAGAAGGCAATAAAACCCAGTGGCTAAATGTTGTATTGTGATCAGGGTGGACATGATACCCGAGTGGGGAAATATACAGCGTTATATGATACAAGTTACGTTTTTATTACCATTATCCTATTAAATAGGGCTCTATTTTGTTTATTTTCAGGTTTATTTTTGTATTGAAATATCAGTTAAGTCACTTTGCCATGGCATGGGGCCGAGAAAATAATGGCTTCATTTGTTTGTATTTGTTTTCAGGGACAAAGGGAGACAATAGACACATTCCCATGTCAATAAAGACAGAAAAAAGGTAACAATGCCACAAACATTTGTCCATTTCTCTGTTGACATGTAAAGCTAAACCAGGATTACGGCCCGTCTACACTACAGGCATCGAAAAAGCTTGAAGCTGGGCGTGTCTGAAGCTTGGCGATTTTTTGCGAGCAACGCGACCAACAACCAATCACATGAATCTCCCGCCCCCGACATACAAAGCAATAGCAATGTTAAAACGAAGTAAACTGGATATAAACTCCCCAAACAGGCGAAAACCTACCAGTTTCACCCACTGTCTCTGCCACCTCCCTCCATGCCTGGTTCCTCCGGTTTGTATCCCGGTAAATAGTTCTGGTCGGAAAGAACCGGGTGATTTGCTACCGTAATTTCTCGTTTGGCATATGAGGAAATGAACTGCGGTCCGGCTCTCCCAGCTTGCACGCGGTTTGATTGGCTAGCGCTTGTACTGGCGGGAATTGCAAAAACGGGATTTGATTGGCTGACGCCAGCTTCGAGCAAGCATCGAGCCTCAAAAGTTGAACATTGTTCAACTTTTGACGCCGATAGACGCTCGCGATGCTTGCAACGCCTTGCCATGCTACCCACAATGCAGTTCGGCGAAGTTTGAAAATATCCTACGTCACCCCATTCAAATGAATGGGCGAAGCGTTGAAAGCATTTTTTGACGCCTGTAGTGTAGACGGGCCGTTAGAAAGCTGTCAACAGTGAGCTGAAGAATCATTCAGGGAGTTAAAGATCTTCTGTTTCCGAAAAAACAAAATTTGTAGATTTTTGTATAGAATGTATTATACATTTAAGGAAGAAAAACAAAAGAAAACACATCTCCATAAACATTACCATACACTGTAAACTGACACTTTACTGTAGCATAATTGTTTGTCTATTAAATGTCAGAAACTTGTCTAATGGATTTCTACCAATCTACAGTCCAAAATTCAGAGATATCAGTTTACAATGGAAAAAAGTACTATTGTGTTTATACTGTAGATATTGTAATTGTTTTTTTTGCAGTCATTAATTAAAATAAGCCTATCATTACCTTTTCAGATTGCTGATCAGTACGTAGACCCAGTTCGCCGCTGGGTTCACACAAACTTGAGAGCCGTTCCTTCTGGTGACTCTGCGGAGAGGAGGAGGAGTTGGACTTTTATTATTGACAGGAGAGAAGATTAGAGTTTACTAGTTGGTATTTGGATGTTGCTCCCGTTCGGTGAAGCAGAATGCAGATGCAGAAGTCTCAGTTAAACAAAAGTGGTAAATGCAGTACCTTTCCTGAAGTGGTACGGTGCTGTCGATGTTTATTTTGAAGTTGCACGCTTTAGTTTTTTCCATTCTGTGTAATTTTGTACTTCTCCAGTACTTTCACTTTTATAAGTACTTATTAGTCAAGTTAACAGTGATACAATCTGTTATGTGTTAAAGTAGATTCCTGACACTGGAAACACTCGATTGACACAAACACATAAATTCAGTTACTTTGAAGTACTCAAATACTGTTCTTTAAGCAATAGCAGAACATTTTGGTAAATATGTTGTTTTGATTTCCCCCAAGAGACGATATGTTGAGGCCATGTTGCATAAAAACTGAAAGCATCCTGACTCTCCAAAGGTTGTATTGTTATGTTGCAATACAAATACTTACTTAAAGGACTGTATGCTTGTATAACTTGCTTTTAGTAGATACAATTTAGACTTATTGTAATTGAGAGTGTTTACATTGTTATTACTGCCTCTTAAAAAGCAGCTTACGCGATTTTTCCAACACTGCTGTTTGGCTTCTATAACAGTATTTGTGTGATTTTTGTATTTGTATTTATTTATAGAAGGACCATGCATACAAAAACATTAATCTCAGCAAAGAGAAGAGATGCAATATGCCAGATTATAGCTAATAGCTAATTTCAATCTGTGGTCCTGTGATGTAAAAAAAAAGTTGAACTCTGGACTCTTTTTTTCATAATCAATCAGAAATATAAAATATATTTGCACCTGTTTTACCATAAATAAGGTTCCGCAGTTTTGGAAATTAATCTTGACTACTCACATGATTTCAGTCCGTCGGCAGTATCCTGAAATGGGAATCACCTCGATTCTCTTGATGACTCGGACAGGCATAGAAGAGATGGTCTGGATGCACATACAGCGCTCCCTCGGAAAAGCTTGGAGATGGAACACAAGTTTTACCCCTGAGAAACCTCTGAAAATCTGAATGAAATGTGAATACTGCTTCATTCACTTTTTTAAACGTTTGGTTTTACTGTTGAAACAAAAATGATGTTAATGGTCGATGTCATTCTCAACCTTGGAAATAGTTTTTGACACAAAAGCTCAAACTCAAGGCACTTCTTGTTGGTAGATCTTTCTAGAGCTTTGAACAGCATCTCACTTTCTTCCTGAGAGGACAAAGTTAGCTCAGGTTCACTTTTCATTTGATAAAAGAAATTACTCAAATTCGGCTGAGAAAAAAGCCCAAGGTGAAGTTGAAAGCTCCAGGAAAAGCAAAGAGCAAGGTTTAAAGTAACTGAACCGTGAGTTATGATTGTTTCCAGTGTCAGGAGTGTACTCTAACACATAACAGATTGTAACACTGTTAACTTGGCTAATAACTGAGAATAGTGGAAAGTATGAAATGTGGTCAAAGAAAACAAGATAATAAACATACTCTAAATGAAAAGGAACAATAAATCAAAAATAGAAAATAAATAAAACAATGAAACCATCCTCATAGAAACATAATTATTGTGTTTTTGTCAAATTGCCTGCCTATAGCAAATCATCAAAAATGAAATTGGTGTTATAGCATGATAGTCTTAAATTAGAGCAACATAAAGTTCTTAAAAATGTACAGCTTCAATATAGGTAAACTATCATTAGATGCAGATGGCAGCTTAGTGTTTGACTAAATTAGGATGCACAAATTACATAAAGTAAGAGGAAGCATTCCAACATACTGGATTACACAGTTAAGAACACTTAAAAATAAAAATAAATGTGTTACCTTGCAGAGAGGCGATGCAGCAGCAGAGCGTCAGAGCGGACAGGAGGAGCGTGGCTTTAGTCATCATCTTGGCGGTTGTTTGATCTTTCAGCACCGATGAGGATGTGAGAGTGATGTGAGAGTGGTGTGAGAGTGCTCTGTGGTTCAATGTGCTGGAGTCTGGCTTTATACAGTAGCAAGCAAGGAAGCATGCCACACCTTTCCTGTCTTGACACATACAAATGTAAAAATG
Source organism: Gymnodraco acuticeps (assembly GCF_902827175.1). Lineage (NCBI taxonomy): Eukaryota > Metazoa > Chordata > Actinopteri > Perciformes > Bathydraconidae > Gymnodraco > Gymnodraco acuticeps. Next base: position 1,912,510 of record NW_022990125.1, on the reverse strand, counting down.
GTGGCATCTTAATTTTTTAGGGGGGTTTCTGCTAAATGAGTTTGGAGTTTCCTTCTGAGGGTCTTTATTTTTACTGATCTATCAAGAAAACTAAATCCACATTGACATCATGGAATAACTGTATTGCATTGACTTTGGTAACAATACATGCAATTACCATTGGATGTTTACGTAAACATATAGACATACAGTATACTGTAAGAGTCAGAAATGATGTTTGATTATAAATGTATTAAGCTTTAGCAGCATTTGTAAACTATTACTCTAACTACATTTTTGTTGTGAAATATTTTGGTTTCTTCTTTTCTAAGGTTACATTCTGACATACACTTATTGACATACACTTAAGTAAAACATTTTTTATTGATATTTATTTTTTCTTGTTTATAATTTGCATTGCATTTGATATTGAGGTCATCCAAAAGTATCGGAAAGCAATCAGGTTACATTACTTTATATGTTGATACTTAGATTAGGTCACTCGTTTTGTTTTTTTAAATGTTACTACGGATTACATTTTTAAAGTAACCCTCCCAACCCTGACCAAAACAAACGAAAAGAGGATGCATCACATCGGTTTATGGGTCTGCTTAATTTAAGTGTTCTACTCCAAAGATGATTTACAACAGTTACCTACAGAGGTGAGACGTGAATATGATATGAATTGATTCTGAATTTTACTTTCAGATGTTCATTAAAAAAGCATACATAAAAAAAGCATACAGTACATATGCAGTCAGGCTGCGTTCAAAAATATATATTTTCATTTGGACAATTTGGGCCAAAGCAGACTGATAGAATGTGTTTATGCACCAGTTTGTGATAACCCGGAATCAGGAACAGAGAATACTTGCTACTTGATACTGGAGAGTACTAAGAACCAACTCAAACAGAGCTGTACTTCTGTATTTTACCACAGACTGATAACCACATTCCCTTTTCTGGTAAGTCATTATTCAAAGTGGACTTTTATCACAAAATTAGACTGTAGTTCCCGTTTATGAAAATAAGATGTGTATTCTAATATCAATTTTGAATAAGCTCAGTCATGTACTGTAAATACGGAAATCTGCAGGAATCAAGTTGGGGACTCTCAATCTATCACGAGAGCGTTACAACTGGGTCTAAAAAAAAAGAGAAAGAGAAATAAAAGTTTCGACTTCATTAGCTTAAGACTGAATTTTGCATCCATATGCATATTAAACATATATATTTCCAGTATACATATATTTACATATATTGAGTTTATTGTCCATTGTTGTGAGTTTGGACGGAGCAGCTACAGGTTAGTTTAGCCTGATCGATCCAATCTCCATTCAGAAAACACGCATTTTAAAAGTTTTTCACCTGCCGTCTTGTCTCACGGAAAAATATGTTCATTTTGTTGTAGTATTTATGGAGATAAGCCCCGAATATTCGCATCGCTCTAATCGCTCGAGTTTCACCGCGGCTGTCAGCTGTGTTTACTCCTGTCATTCAAACAGGAGGCGCTGGAGAGTGTTGAGAGTTTCATAGTATGTTGAATACTTAAAACGAAAGTTAGTTATAATCAAATATAATCAATTATATTCTTGTATAACCCACGATGAAAATGCTTCATATTTTAGGTTTTTCTATAGTTACAGTATAAACAAAACCAAGTGGTTTGTTAAGTTGAGTGTAAGGCCTATAAAGAGTTATGGGTGTCACTGATAAGGAAGAAGAGAGTTTTTTCCCTCTCCTCTCACAGGGTGCTCAGGGAGGGGGGCTCCTGACTTAAGGAGAAACACATTGAGGCCTCAAAAAGGCGGTTATGTCATAGCCGAGAATAATATTTTTCAAGTCCTACTTTCATGTCCTTTTTACACAAACATGGGAAGGTGTGTCTTATGCCATAAGCTATAGAATATGTCTGGTCATGTCCAGCCCTGTACATTAGAGGCCATGCCCAGTTTTCCACAAAATTGGGTGTGGAGGAGATGTTTTGGAGTTTTCTATCCGGTTTTTGTGCATAAAGACAGGGGTTGAGAGTGAAAGCTTCAGAGCTGGGTTAATAGCTCTCGGTAAGGTTCTCTCAAACTTGGTAAATATCTCTTGAATTTCTTGGTTGAAATGCTGAGTGGATTTCTTTGAATGCTGAGTGAATTTCTTTGAATGCTGAGTGAATTTCTTGGTTGGAATGCTGAGTGGAATGATTTGATGGGAGATGTGTCTGTGAGTATTAGTAACCGCCACCTGTGAGGATCTTCCTCCGAATACCTGCGGGAGATAGGTATGTGTTTGTGGATGTTAGTACCCGCCATCTGTGTCGGATAGGAGTGTGTTTGTGAGTATTAGTAACCGCCACCTGTGAGGATCTTCCTCCGAATACCTGCGGGAGTTAGGTGTGTGTTTTTGAATGTTAGTACCTGCCGTCTGTGTCGGAAAAAAGTATGAAATTGATGTGAATTGATTGGGTGAAAATGTGAAAAAAGTTTGAATTCAGATTTTTATTGTCACCGGTCTTTTTATGAGGAAATGCCTCTAAATTCTATCAGGAGATTTTAAAAGGTCACAACTGAATTGGGCAGTTGAAGTTAAACATTTTGGTAATAAATGTAAGACTGTGAATTAAAGATTCATATTTGAACATGATCACAGCATCATTTTTTTTTATAGTATGATTATAATGTTGTAAAGAGAGAAGGTAAAAACCCTGTATTAGTTTGGACCTATTTTTCTTCAAATAAACTGATCCTACCTTTTGGACTGGGATAACTTAAAAGACAACCTATGCTCTCCTCTCCTGCTTCAAATGTAAGATTGCACACTGCCACACTCACACTTAGGTAGGGTCACACCTCATTACTGATATCAAAATCCTTCGGGATCGCTTAAACAGATTTAAAAGAGTTGTCTGAATTGAAACAGCAGTTAATTGAACCTGGTTCTTCGGGGAGTTAATAGAGGTGAGATCTTGCTGACGTTGGTGGATCTGAGCCAAGCAGTAAACTTACATAGACTCAATAACTTCGGTCAGGTCAATTAGTAGGTCAGAGTAATTTCCCAGAATAAATGATCAGGACCTCACCTACTCTCAACATGGCCCCCAACGTGGGGCTCTGTGAAAATTAATACTTTTACAGAGTCAAAATACAAGAACCAAAACGGCCTAGTGAAAAAAGTCGATGAGTACAAATCAGCGAAATACAGGCTGAAAGTCTTGTTAAAATACCTACCCGAATCCTAGAATATATATTTTAACCTAAAAGTGTAGTAATTTAAGTTGATACTATTGCACCGGACTGAGGGTTATATTATATCCGATATTGCTGTCTGTTAGAAAGAAGCTAAAGTAGGTTCTTCTTCCCCTAGCCAAATTGGGAAACCCCTGTGGTCCCTTTAACACAGGTTTGGTGGCTAGTAGTGAAGTCAGCCGTAGGAGCACTGCTCAGTACCTGTCCAATTACTTTGAAACTTATAGGTAGGACTTGACAAAGAGCTGCGGTTTGAACTTTTGCGTTAAAATTAGGGATGCACGATATTGGTTTTTTGAAACCGATACCGATACCGATAACTTCCTGCTTCTCAAGACCGATACCAATAACCGATAATAACAAAATGTTTACGCCACTAATTATTTTAACGCGATTAACGCATGTGTATTTTTTTTCCTCGGCCGCCCCGTAGTTTCAGAGCGCATCGAGTTTAAAATCTACAAGCTGATGCTCCTGTCGCCCGCTTGTGGCAGACCACACTTCCACGCTCACCGGCAGGCAACGACTGGCCATCTGGAGGACCGGGAGGGTGTGTGTATGTGTGGCCCGAGCGAGCGAGAGAGAGACCTTACGTGCATTGTTGTTGTTAGCATCTGGTGCTAGCTAGCTGCGCTAACGGATATACGGAGCTGTTTAAATGAAAACAGAGGAGTGACATTTCGCCACAACTGCGCCGAGCACTTGACTTTATGCAGGAAGCCAGACAGTGGGACATTGTACGAAAAGTCAGCACACTCAGCGTCAACATGATTGCAGCCACCAGGCAGCTCCGGTTCGAGCATATGCCTTGAGTTGCACATAGCTCCAACACCCATACCACCGACGACATGTTTGTTTACTGTCCTGGCTTCACGGCCGCACACCATTTACGTCACAGCCAGGCATGAGTTAGGGAGCGCTGGATTTGTGAAAAACTCCCCTCTTCCTAAACCACTAATACCACAGTACTGGCAAAACGGGAGGAGCCGAGTGAAAAACAAGCGCCCCTCATCCCAATCCACCCACACCGCAGTATTTTTTCTTTTTTTTTACCCAAAAAATATATTGTATATTATCGGGGCTATTAATACTGGTATCGGGTTTATCGGGATGACGTCATAATTCCTAATATCGGACCGTTATTTATCGGGCCGATAATTATCGTGCATCCCTAGTTAAAATATAACGTGGGGAAGAGTTAATGGGAGATTTAATAAAGATAAACATAGGTCTAAAGGTACCTATGCTTTTGAAACAGCACGAAACTCGATACATAACACTCTTAACTGAGGTATCCGCATGTAACTAGCTGAATCCAGAAAGAGTAACCTAGAACCAAGTGACGGTATAGTCGGACTGATTCATCCGGTGTGAGTAATAGCCTAGGAACTTGCATGTGTATTAAAGAGTGAACTTGAACCCTTAAATAAAATGTAAAAAAACAAAAAATAAATAAATGGCGGACGAGGTTAGAACGCAGTTTAATGACTCGGAGCCAACCACAGATTGGGAGGGATACACAGAAGCTAAATCCGGACCTTCTGCCCCCCCTGGTCGGATTAGCCCAGACCCACGGGCGTACCGCGACCTAAATACCTTCCTATCAGACTACCGTTTAGACCAGGGGTCCCCAAACTTTTTCCTGTGAGGGCCACATAACTTTTCCCTTCTCTGATGGGGGCCGGGTCAGTTTGTAACAGAAAAAGTGTGACGATCGCATGGGTGTCTAAACGTAAACATTTATTGTTTTCTAGAAAGCCACACATAACCAAATATTAATAACCCTTTCCGGGATCTTCACAGAAAAAAAGTCAGGGAAATAAATAATAACACTATTAATGAAATAATAACACTATTTATGAAATAAATAATAACCAAATAACCCTCTCTGGGTCAGTGGCGTTTTCTCCCGGAGGCCAAGGGAAGCCAGGCTTCCCCTGTTTTTTCGGATTGTAGTTATAATTTAAATAAATAAATAAAAACACTTTGTTTTGTTTCGATAATTCTCCTTTGCTGTGTGTTGCTGCCGGCCGTCTCTCCCCCATTCTCATTGAGTACTTTACAAAGAGTGAAACAGCGCCCCTCTAGATGTTATGGTGAAACAGTAGATTGCACTCTCTGTTGCGAGAGGAGGCCAGCCGAATCTGGCTTCCTTTGGTGAAAAAAAAATGGAGGGATTGACCAATCAGATGAGGCCCACGTGATGCCCCTGCCAACCTGTGATTGGTCAGGGCCATGCCAAGGGAAGCCAGCCGCCTCTTGCTACCCTTCAGAGGCGGCTGGCGATTTGATTGGACACTGCCATCCAATCAAATCACATCAACATCAGTTTTAATACTGTAACTGTCATCACCGCCGTTAGAAATTATCAAGCAAATGAAGCATTATGGAGGGTGGAGATTTGGCGTACTTAATCAAATATAACTTTACTAAACTTCCGCTACAGCAGCAACTAAAAAATAAATCAGATGACAGGCCAATGCCCGCACTCGAGCTGTGTGTACACAGAGGAAAAAGGGAGAGAATCGGACGTTCAATGAGGACAATTATGTCCGCACGGAGTGGCTAACTGGAAGCGCTAAACTTCAGCGTCTATTTTGCTGGCCATGTCTTCTTTTTGACAAGGATTCGTGCTCCCTGAACAATCCTTGGGCAACTTCAGGATTCATCGACCTTGCCAACCTGTCACGGGCAATTGAGAGGCACGGTAAATCCAAAAATCACATAGATTGTGTGATTGTCTGCATACATTAATAAGTACAATGCTTAAATTAATAAGGAGAGAGTTTCAGCTGGAGAGTGAGTGCGGACCTGTCGGTTAGATAACAGGCGTGCACAATCTTAACAGGTAAAAGTTTAGCTTAGTTGTCAGAGCAGAATCTCTCAAAAATAAACGTGGATTTACGTAAAAAAACTATTTTTCGGGGTTCGGGGTGTTTTGTTTGATTTTAAACAAACAAAGTCTTGGCTTTCAGAATATGAAACTTTATTTCCAATTTATTTATTTCTCACTCGCAATCTGCTCTTCCGCAGCGCCGCCCCCCAACCCCCTCACTTCCGCTGAAATTATGAATGTAAGAGTATAGTAATCATAGATAACACGGCAGGGGTCCGTTACAGTTTGTTTTCATCTGATTTCAATTAAAACAAAGTCTTGGCTTTCAGAATATTAAAACTTGTTTCGGCAAATTCAGATGATAAATACAACTTTGAAGCTTCGGCATAATTACAAGCGGAGAATGGCAGGCATAACAACAGCCAGTGTTTCTCGTGAGTGTTTTCCCCGGGAAACAAACACAATACACACAAACGCAAAATTACACAAGCACACACACTGACACACACTCGCGAGCTTCCCCTCCAAACGAAAATATCTTCCCTCGGTAGTATTTTGATCATTTGCTCCGCTAATAATCAATCAGATCGATGGATTCCAGAGAAGAGACAACTTTGAAGGCCTTTTTCTCAAAATGATGACTCGGTGACAGTCATTATATAATGTGACATATTTCGCTTAATATTTGAAGTACAAAAACAATCCTGATATCATTAGAAAGCTAGGAATATCCTCTTTCCAACAGTGTATACAACTCAAAAGGTGTCTTCGGGTCAATGCGACTGATTTCGATAGAGCAGGTCACAACATTTTGACAGGGGCTAGTCTAGGATTCGCGTGTCCAGACTGAAAAAAATAAAAAAAATAAAATCATAATGCGTCTCTGGTATTGTTCAGGGGGCCGGGCCAAATGTGGAGGCGGGCCGTACCCGGCCCGCGGGCCTTAGTTTGGGGACCACTGGTTTAGACAGAGAGCAACAAGCAGGTGGTATAATGTCTGAGACCCTACCTCCACCCTACAGGGATAAAAGCTCAAAAATGGCATTTATGAGTATCCCATCTACTACTCCTAGAAGAAAACACATTGATAGACATGATATTCAGGGAAAAGGAATGTTGGAAATAATGTCAAATATTGAAAATCTTAAACTGGATCAACAAACCATGTTAGTGAACCCTGCTAATAGGAAGCTAAAACATGCAGGAGGAATAGCAGTAGCTCTGGCAAAGAGAATAGGTCCTAGCATGCAAGCACAGAGTGATAATATGATAAGAACTATTCAACTGTCAGAAGGCAAGGTGGTGATCAGATGACCCACAAATACCGGTTGTTTTGCATGTACTTTTAAGAAAAAACCTATGTGGGAACTATCAGCAGATATCAAACCAAACAATATCTTCAAAACTAATATGAGGAAGTTTTTTGCGAAGCTAAAGCTCAAATACTTTACCAAAATCAACTAAACTATTTGCTCTTGACCCCTTTTTGGAAATGGGATTTTCCGTTACACAACAGAAGACTCAATTCAGGCCTTAAAGAACGCTTTAAAGACAAGTCAGGGAGAGTTAAATGTGGTGCTATTTTGCTCATGAAGGAGCTTACACTTTTGGAAAAAAATCTCCTCCTTTCCCTGCTCCTGAGGTGCTGCAGAAAAACGCAGCACACAGGGTCAGAGACAGGCGTGACCTCTGGAGGGGAAGAAAATCTGAGCAGACCACAGGGGCGACCCATTAAAAGTGTTATGGCCTCAGCACAGAGAGGAAGATCTGGAGATTGTAAGGAACTCTCCCAAAGCAGGCTACCCACCCCCCCTCCCCCAGCCTAAGGGAAATAGTGTTCCTCTCACCAATGAACAAATCAACTCTTGACCAAGTCAGATCTAAAATAGACATAGCTCCAGTTGTTAAGAAAAGAGGGGGATTCAAAAAATTATCTTAACACCAGAACAAAAATATCAATATCAAAAACCAAAAGAGTACGTTGTGACCCATTCTCAGAAACTAACAATGCGAGATATGGAGAAAGCCTGGGAAGTTCATCTAGCCACGAATGATTTAGGAGGAGATGTGGAGATAAGGAACCAGGGTGATAGAAAATCTGTGTTATTCATGTCCATGACTTGATCAGGAACAGAGAAAAAATTCTCTCCTGAAGAGAAGCATCTTGCACTTGCATTCAGATTTTATCCAGCCCTAAGGGAAATGTCTCAAGGTACCAAAATGTGCATATACACTCCTTACCCTTCAATATCTGAAGATACTAAACAAACTGTTCAGGGAGCAAAAAAAATGATGAGTAGATGGGGAAAATGGAAAATGATGATGTCTGATCCAGATGTGGAGTTTAGGACCACAGGAAGTAAGCCACAAAGGGAAACATTGAAACCCTTACAGAAAACCGCTACTCCACAGATAACACTGTTTACAGATGGGAGTTTGCGAAAAGGTGACCAAGCAGCCACTTGGGCCTTTATAATGAAAACTAAATCAGGTGAAGTACTTTGCAAGCAAAAGGGTGCAATACCAGGTACAGCACAAACTGCTGAAGCAAATGCCATTGTTGAGGGTCTTATTTTTGCTAAAAAACGTAAAATAACACACATCCGTATAGTTACTGATAGTGATTATTGTTACAAAGCGGGTAAAGAAGAGCTTGATTATTGGGAACAAAGGCAGTTCACTAATGTGAAGGGTGAAGCACTGACCCATGCCCATCAATGGAGTCTTATTGCAGAGTTAAGAGCAGGCATGGACTTAGAATGGAATCATGTTCACAGCCGTACAGATAAAATTGAATTTGACTATCAGGGTAATAGAGAAGTTTACCTTGCTCAAAGCAGGGGAAGAGTTAACCACCTGACTGCCATATTCCCTAGTATATGGAAAAAGGGGTGGAAACATTCACGTACCCCCTGAAGAAGCTCCTCAGGTTGTGCGTGAATTACACAGCAGTTTTGGCCATGTGGGCCTATTTCGGATGAGAAAATATTGTCTCCACTGTGACGACCCCTGCCTTGTTATCTCTGGTGTGTGTATGTTCCTTTAAGGTTTTCCCTTTGGTCTATCAGCTGGGATTGAGGACACCTGGCGGCTGGAGCTAGCCGGATAAAGGACCGGGCCGGATCTCGCTCTCGCTCTCTCTCTGGCAGGAGGACGCAGCGCGAAGAGCAGCCACGACCAGCTGACCTCTTGTTTCGTAGTTTGTTTCGCCTGTTTGTGTCCTTCAGCAGCAGTGAATAAACTCTTGTTTCCTATTAACGCCCTCGTTTTCTGTCGCGCGTTTGTTGTGGCTGAGAGCCAAGCCATGACAGCTGGGGGCTCGTCCACTTCTTTTTATCTGTGATACAGCAACGGATAGGTGAGATTTGTGTGGGTTGGTTGGTGCGTTGCATGTGGAGCAGTGCGGAACGGTGCGGAGTTTTCCCTGGCAGGTTAAGCGGCGGTTCCCTTGGGATCGTTGAGCGGGGTGTGTAGTGTTGCGGAGAAAGTGGTTGAAGCCTTGGCTTGGGAGCATGGCCGTGGTCTCAGTAGTGTTGCTAGCTTGCTAGTCGCTTTGCTGGATTAGCGGTCTCCAGTGCATAAGTAACTGCATGAAGACTAGGGAGGAGATTAGTCAGTGGGATGGTGAGTTAGTGGGGAAACTCCAATCAAAAAATTAGTGTTCCACTTTGGACGCATAATAAACGTGGTGGTATCTGTCCGGTTGGTTTTTGTTTTTGTTCTCTTCTTTCGGTTTAAAGGTCCGGTGTTGTGTTCCGGTGAGGGGTCGGTGTAAATTAAGATGGCTGACGTAGAGGCATTTATTGAAGCTCCGTCTCAGGAGTCTCTTGCCACTTTCTCAAGAGAGCAGCTGCTCTTAATTGCTGAGCATTTCTCTGTGTCTATTGTCGGTGATAGAAGGGTGAAAGACAACATAAAAGACTCTATAGTGTCGACATTAAGTGAGACAGGAGTGTTTGCTGTAAAGGAAGAGGGGGTTTTGTTAAAACCTATTTTTCAGGCTAGTTCACTGTCCTTTGAGCAGCATAAGGAGATGTTATTGTTGCAGCTGAGTCATGACAAAATGAGGTATGAGATGGAGTGTGAAAAGGAAATTGCAGTGGAGCGGACGCGGCAGGAGACTGAGAGAGCCAAACTGGATATGGAAGGACAACGTCTTTCTATGGTCAGAGATGGTGCGGTGTTGGGTGAGTGGCACGGTGAACAGGTGCCCAGGTCTCCTCATCGGTTCGATGCTAACAACTTGCGCTTGTTACCGCAATTTAATGAAAGTGATCCTGACACTTTTTTTTTGCTTTTTGATCGTGTAGCTAGGGCTAGAGATTGGCCTGATGCGGACTGCGCTCTGATGCTTCAGTGTGTTCTCACAGGGAGAGCGCAGTCAGCATATTCCTCCTTATGTCTTGAGGATGGCTCTAGCTATAGTAAAATAAAATCGGCGGTGCTTAGAGCATATGAACTGGTGCCAGAGGCCTATCGACACCGTTTTAGGTCCTTTGAGCAAAAACAAGATCAAACATATGTGGATATGGCGAGGGATTTGTCTGTTCATTTTAAGCGTTGGTTAACTGCTCTTGACGTCACTACTTTTGACGATTTGTGTGAGCTCATGACTTTGGAACAGTTCGAAAATATTCTTCCAGACAAGATTGCTACTTACATAACAGAACACAGGGTCACTTCTGCGGCTGAAGCTGCTGTGGCAGCTGATGAGTTTGTGTTGCTTCATAAGAGCAGGTTCGGAGGGCGCTCTGGGGCCCTGGCTGTTTTTGAGGGAAGTAGAAAGGTTGGTTCATTTGGGATGGAGCCAAGGAACTTGGGTTTGGTCAAATCTGAGGGGGATAATAATTATATTTGCCACTACTGTCGCGAAAAAGGCCATTGGAAGGCAGACTGTCCTGCGCTTAGAGCAAAATCTGAGGGAGGAAGATATTTTGTTGGGCCTGTTGCGTTGGCTGCTCCTGTGGAAAGCAGCGGTGTTGCCGATGTGCTTACATCCCACTTAGGTGGATCTGAGGTTTTGGCATCTTATGCTCCATTTATACGAGACGGTTTGGTGTCATTGGTAGGTAGTGATGTCAGAGTTCCAATCAAAATCTTGCGAGACACAGGGGCTTTTGACTCCTATATTGTTGACTCTGTTTTGCCTCTGTCTTATGAAAGTGACACTGGTGACACCCTTCTGAGTAGGGTACTGGGATTAAAAGTTCTTCCTATTCCTGTTCATAGGATGTATATTGACTGTGGTCTTGTTAAGGGTGAGGTGGCTGTTGGTGTACGTCCAGCTTTGCCAATCGAGGGGATACAGTTCATCCTGGGCAACGGTTTGGCAGGTAGCAGAGTCTGGACTGATGTTCCCCCTGTGCTTTTAGTGACTGGCGGTCCGATGGAGTCAAGGTCTGAGGAGAGCTCTACAGTGTTGGCAGACGTCACGCCCTCTGGTGTGATCACTCGTGCTATGGACAAAAACATGTTTAGAAAACAGAAGACCAAGCATTGTCCCACTAGTCAAAGTGGTCGTGGCGGCGGTGGCATTGATGGTGGTCGTGGCGGCGGCAACAGGGGTCGAGGAAGAGGCAAGGAAATGTCCTGCTATCGGTGTGGAGACCAAGGACACATGGCTCGTGACTGTGGGCATGCCAACGACCGGAAGTGCTATTCCTGCGGTGGGCTTGGTCACATCCAGAGACGTTGCAGTAGGGTGAAATGTTACAGGTGTGGCGACATTGGCCACGTGGCGTTGCATTGCAGTAAAGCCAGTGAAACTAACTGCTACAACTGAGGAAGCATGGGCCGTGACGGTAATGTATTGTCTGTCATACTGTTTAATAAATCGTTCTCGCTCTGCCCATCCTTTTAAAGTGTGCTTCTCAGGTTGCTTACCTGTGTTGCTAAAGATGTGGCTGGGTGTGGGAGGAGCGGCTGGCAGTGTGAGGGTTGTATGTTGCAATTGTTGGTTTTGTTGGAAGTGGGGTGCCGTATGTCTGGTATTTTTGTTGTTCATTACTGGTGTTTTTTTTGTTTTATTAGGGTTGGTGTGCCGGTGGTCCTGGGGACACCAACTTTAAGGGGGGGGGTGTGACGACCCCTGCCTTGTTATCTCTGGTGTTTGTTCCTTTAAGGTTTTCCCTTTGGTCTATCAGCTGGGATTGAGGACACCTGGCGGCTGGAGCTAGCCGGATAAAGGACCGGGCCGGATCTCGCTCTCGCTCTCGCTCTCGCTCTCGCTCTCGCTCTCGCTCTCTCTCTGGCAGGAGGACGCAGCGCGAAGAGCAGCCATGACCAGCTGACCTCTTGTTTCGTAGTTTGTTTCGCCTGTTTGTGTCCTTCAGCAGCAGTGAATAAACTCTTGTTTCCTATTCACGCCCTCGTTTTCTGTCACGCGTTTGTTGTGGCTGAGAGCCAAGCCATGACATCCACAATGAAATCCTCATACCGAAACTGCGATTGCACTTACAACACACATGGTCAACATGTCTTCAATGTGTAGAGGTGGATGGGTTCAAAAAAGTTCATCCTGAACATCTTAAAATAATAGAGGAGGAACCACTAATCAGTTTTAGTGCTGACATAGCAGGTCCTTTTCCGACCCGCACTCCCAGTGTGAATAAGTATTTCCTTGTGATCTTTGATAATGGAGGGAGTCATAAACATGTTTATCCTCTGACCCGAGCGACAGGGAACAGTGTCTGCTAAAATGGCAGAACATATCAGTAATTTTTCCAAAACTAAGAGAATAAGAATGGATAATGCGACTCACTTTAAAAATGAGAAAGTTTTATCACTCTTGCAGGATAATGGAATCACACCTATCTGGTCGTTACCATATAAGTCTCAAACAATGGGGTGGCAGAAAGAGGTGTCAGATCAGCCAAAGAGTGGATCATCAAAAACTGTAAAACAAATTGGGACATTCCAATCAATTTGACAAGGCTGAATATATTCCTATATGTATGGAAAAGCTACCTAGGGCAAAGGTCAGGTCATATCAAACTATCACACCTTTTCCGTTTAAGTTCAGCAATCGTGTATGGGTGACTAGAAAGGGGCGAAGTCCAGAGAAGGGTTAGCTTAAAACTAAATCAGAAGGTTTGGATACAGTGAAGTCAATCTCTGGGAACGTAGTCTCACTCCAGAAGAGAGAACCGGTTCACCCGAGCCAACTGAGTTTAGAATCCAGATAGGAATATGACTGCGGCCTACCCATCCACTGTTGATGCTATCAGTCTCACATCACATGACATGTTTTGCACACACACGTGGCAGTTAATGTGCTTTCTTCCACAGGAGAGGATGGCTTTTTGTGGGATCTTCCCGCAATAATTTAGAATTGTCTTGGTAAATTCTGTAACCAAGGGATATTCGATAGAGCAAAAGGAGGGAATTTAAATCTGAGTAACAAACAATAGCTCAAATGCAAAGGATTTAGCAGTAGAACTGTTTAGAATCTTTAGTGAATTATGCAAAGAAAGATGGCAAGACGAAACTTTGTCTATTAGCATATGGATCATTAGACCTTGAATGGAGAATACCTCAGTATCAAAGAGGATATGGAATAACCTTTATATTATTTTTCTCATTGTTTTTTAATTTTTACACTATTAGTTTTCTTTTCAGTTATTTTAATTGTTATATGCCTACACCCAACAAGAGTATTCACTTAAATTAGATTTTTTTGAGCACATCTTTCTCCTTCTTTTTTGCTGGTTTTCACACAGCATGGAGGGGTAGGGATGTCAGGTCGTTAAACTGATAAGAGTAAATTATGGCCCAGTGCTTTCTGCCGTTAGAGGCCAACTGAGTAAGAGGAGAAACAATCACCTTGCTGTCTATAGAAATTCCAGAGCAATATGGAATACATGACCCCCTTGAGAAAACCCTTGGGGAAGTTTTTTAACTGAAACAACTTTTTATGAATCAGAGAAATTATTTAAACTTGATCTTAGCTATATTGTTGATATTTATACCTCAGCAATCTACCAAGAGGATTTGAACCTGCCTAGCGGGACAACTTCAGTCATAGTGTCTCAAGTGAAGCCAACTCCTGGACCCAGGAAACCTGTGCAGCATGGATCAGCGGCTGAGTCACCTGTACCTGCCAGTGGAGGATGATGTTTCTTCCAGCTATGTGGGACAGGCTGCATCTCTACCCGCTGAGCCACTCAGATCGCAGTGGATTTCCCAAAAAAAGGACGACGACTACCTGATAACTGCATGGTCAGATATCAGACGCCAGGTAGCAGCAGCCCTATCCCCTGCCACTGGTCCACTTCACCATCTCCAACCCGGCGACTTCGTGCTGGTCAAGGACTTCCGGAGAAAGAGCTGGAAGTCCAACCGTTGGCAAGGTCCCTACCAGGTGCTCCTCGTCACCCAGACAGCGGTCAAGGTCACAGAGAGAGCCACGGGGGTCCACGTCAGCCACTGCAAGGTCGTAGTCACAGGCTAGGAGAGACGGTAGAAACAGACGACAACAAGTGACGTGCCAAGTCACCACCAGCATCACACTCGCACCACATACACCTAATCTCACACTGCACACACAGGATATCATGAGCGAGTGCCAGCTAAGCTGTTTCATATGCCTCTGGTTTCTCGTTTGTGCTATCATTGTGTGGGGCCTCATTGACCTTGTCACAAAGTCATGAGCGATTATTGACGAGGTCTAAAAAATCCATAACAACTGTCGACCAAGTTATCTGGCTTTCATTTGGAGGTGTCATCCAGGGAGGAACCTCAACCCCTCCATGGTCAGGGTCAAGGATTTACATCAGATGGCAACATGGATTGAGGAGTCTACACTGGAACAACAGATGGGCCCCCGCTCCTGCAAGTACAAGGCCCGAGTGGGGGTGCGCACACAAATCTATCTTCATCATGATGGCCCATGGGCTCTTTTTACTCTGGTGCCTGACCTATGGGACACCAAGGACATTCCTGTGCGGTACTATGTTTTCGGTGTTTGCCACCCCAGGATCAACAGAGGTCGTCCTTATTTCGCTTTCTGAAGAACTTTTCATGTTATTTGATGCTTGAAGTTTTTCGAATATATTTTTTACGATTTTATCTGTTGCTGTTTGATAACTTTGCGTTTTGAAAAATGGGTGTTGAGACCTCCATATGAAGTGAATACTTAAAACGAAAGTTAATTATAAATCATATATGATTAATCATATTCTTGTATAAACCCATAATGAGAATGCTTCTTGATGGTTTTTGAATATGTATGTATGCTTACAATTTTATCTGTTGCTGTTTGATAACTTTGCGTTTTAAAAAGAGGGTGTTGAGAGTTTCATAGTATGTTGAATACTTAAAACGAAAGTTAGTTATAATCAATTATATTCTTGTATAACCCACAATGAAAATGCTTCATATTTTAGGTTTTTCTATAGTTACAGTATGAACAAAACCAAGTGGTTTGTTAAGTTGAGTGTAAGGCCTATAAAGAGTTATGGGTGTCACTGATAAGGAAGAAGGCAGTTTTTTTCCCTCTCTTCTCACAGAGGTGCTCAGGGAGGGGGGCTCCTGACTTAAGGAGAAACACATTGAGGCCTCAAAAAGGCGGTTATGTCATAGCCGAGAATAATATTTTTCAAGTCCTACTTTCATGTCCTTTTTACACAAACATGGGAAGGTGTGTCTTATGCCATAAGCTATAGAATATGTCTGGTCATGTCCAGCCCTTTACATTAGAGGCCATGCCCAGTTTTCCAAAAAATTGGGTGTGGAGGAGGTGTTTTGGAGTTTTCTATCCGGTTTTTGTGCATAAAGACAGGGGTTGAGAGTGAAAGCTTCAGAGCTGGGTTAATAGCTCTCGGTAAGGTTCTCTCAAACTTGGTAAATATCTCTTGAATTTCTTGGTTGAAATGCTGAGTGGATTTCTTTGAATGCTGAGTGAATTTCTTTGAATGCTGAGTGAATTTCTTGGTTGGAATGCTGAGTGGAATGATTTGATGGGAGATGTGTCTGTGAGTATTAGTAACCGCCACCTGTGAGGATCTTCCTCCGAATACCTGCGGGAGATAGGTATGTGTTTGTGGATGTTTACTACCCGCCATCTGTGTCGGATAGGAGTGTGTTTGTGAGTATTAGTAACCGCCACCTGTGAGGATCTTCCTCCGAATACCTGCGGGAGATAGGTGTATGTTTTTGAATGTTAGTACCCGCCGTCTGTGTCGGAAAAAAGGTATGAAATTGATGTGAATTGATTAGGTGAAAATGAAAGTTTGAATACAGATTTTTATTGTCACCGGTCTTTTTATGAGGAAATGCCTCTAAATTATATCGGGAGATTTTAAAAGGTCACAACTGAATTGGGCAGTTGAAGTTAAACATTTTGGTAATAAATGTAAGACTGAATTAAAGATTCATATTTGAACATGATCACAGCATCATTTTTTTTTATAGTATGATTATAATGTTGTAAAGAGAGAAGGTAAAAAACCCTGTATTAGTTGGACCTATTTTTCTTCAAATAAACTGATCCTACCTTTTGGACTGGGATAACTTAAAAGACAACCTGTGCTCTCCTCTCCTGCTTCAAAGGTAAGATTGCACACTGCCACACTCACACTTAGGTAGGGTCACACCTCATTACTGATATCAAAATCCTTCGGGATCGCTTAAACAGATTTAAGAGAGTTGTCTGAATTGAAACAGCAGTTAATTGAACCTGGTTCTTCAGGGAGTTAATAGAGGTGAGATCTTGCTGACGTTGGTGGATCTGAGCCAAGCAGTAAACTTACATAGACTCAATAACTTCGGTCAGGTCAATTAGTAGGTCAGAGTAATTTCCCGGAATAAATTATCAGGACCTCACCTACTCTCAACAAGAGGGGGCAGGGCTTGTATCCATGCAAATACTATGATAGATACCAACTACAAAAAAATGAACATATTTAACTGTGATTTAATTGTAATACACGTTTCAAAGTTGTAACGATCAACTATCTAAAATAGTTGTGTTAATTAAACGCACAAGGGGTTCTTGAATGAAATAATATTATAAAGGTAAACAGAAATAATAAACGGATAATCTGCTCCTTAAACAAAATAAACAGAGACAGATTTCATGCATGGATCCATTATATTGACAGTTTTCCAGCCAAACAACACAAACAAAATTAAACAGTCCGCTCTGCGATACACAACAAGTGTCTTTACTGCCTAATCCAGGCTATTGTTCATTGACAAAAAAACTGTTGCTCCTGCGCCCGTCGGCGGCAAAAACAGAAATGTTTGTAGGCCTTTTCAGGCTATATTCCACATAAAAAAGGAAACACGAGGTCCAGCGTGGCACAAAGGAGCGATCTCACCCTGTGTCGGAGAGAATCTCTATCTGTGCGCGTCCTCTCCAAGGAGACGTGCTTCCAGGTCGGTCGATGCAATATCCACATACGGTTACTTTCAGTTACTTCCCCCTTGCATTTTAACATATATACATGCTGAGAAAACGTAACTATCCCGCTGAATACCCGCATTCACAACACATAGGCTTCCTCCTCCCGTGAGAACCACTTCTGGCATCCTGTTGACGCGCCCACTAAAAAGCCTCTGGGTGCGCCGCGACAGGTGAATATGCAAATGAGGCTTGCAGAACCACACCCTCAAACCTTACATAAAAGTGGACATTCAACGACTGTAGTTGCGAGGATAATACACATGCATCATAGATTTTCATTTCATTTGAATCTAAACTACATGCCTTAACCTTTTCCCCTGCCCCTACAGTTTATAAGAAACACTGAGATCAATCTGCGACTGTCACAGATCCCCCCCCCCCCCCCCACCGGAGGTATGAGGGGCTGCACCCCGAAGTAGGGCTTTAGGTTGACCACATTGATAGTGTCCATTTTCTTGTTTTGGCCTATCCACTTTATCTGGTAATTGATGGGGCCTAATTTTCTCACCACTGTAGCTGGACCCGACCATTTAGGCGCAAGCTTTGCTGAGAAGTTCTCTGATGCTTTAGAGAGTGGGTGAGTGCGGACCCAGACCAGGTCTCCCAGCAGGAGTTGTGCACCTCTCCTATGGGTATTATAATACTTGGCTTGTCTGGCTTGGCATACTCCAACTCTCTTTTTTACTTGTTCCACCATCTTTTGTTGTCTTTCCAGTAGTGTATATGTAGGTTGATGAGGTGGAGGTGGAGGGCTGATCAACCTCTCCAGTGGGCCTTTCAGGGATCTTCCGAGTGCCAGGACTGCAGGTGTTTTCCCCGTTGTCTCATGATAGGCAGCATTGACGGCAAAACGAAATTCCCTGATCCACTGATCCCAGTTCTTATGTTGTGTCCCCACATAAGAAGCAATCATCGTTTTGATGGTCCGGTTGGACCGTTCCGTGAGATTGGCTTGAGGATGATAGCTGGTGGTGAACTTTTGTGTGACTCCCCAGGATTTGCATAGGTTGGCCATTTCATGGCCAGTGAACTGCGCTCCCCGATCAGAAACCAACTCACGTGGGACACCGAAACGGGTGAAGATCTCATCTTTCAAGACGGCGACAATTTTGTGAGTTTTGCTGTCTTTTAGGGGAAACATCTCAACCCACTTTGTGAAATAATCCACAACCACGAGGAGAAAGCAATTGCCTTTTTTACTGCGGGGAAAAGGTCCCATAAGATCAATCCCCAGCTTTTCCCAGGGCTCCTCCACCGGGGTAGGCTGCATGGTAGGCCTGGCAAGTGTTGCAACACTTTACATGGGCCCACACATCCTTCCTAACAGACTGCCACCAAGCCACCTTAAGGATCTTAAGAAGAGTCTTAAGTCTGCCCAGATGTCCACTCAGGGGAAGGTTGTGGAAGTACTCCAGAAAAGATATTACTAGACTCTTGGGAACCACTAGCTGATATTTGTCTCCCCCTACTCTCACAGGCGACCGCCGATACAGAATACCCTGTAACACAGTGTACCCTATCCTATTTGGCTTACAAATGACAGCAGACTGTTTTGCCATGTCACTGATTTCAGGGTCCCTTTCCTGGGCCTCTCGTATGTCTGATAGGGTGGTTGGTAAGTCAGAAGCACAGTGAGAGGTGTTTGAGGCAACATACGCAGTTGCGGATGGATGTGCAATCGCTCTGGACAGAGCATCAGGCACTATGTTGTGCAGGCCTTTTCTGTATTGGACCCTAAATTGAAATTGCTGGAGTCGTAAGATCCACCTAGTCAGCCGGGAAGAGGTCTTCGGACAGTTGAAGGCCCAAGTCAGAGCAGCATGGTCTGTGTATACCGTGAATTATTTTCCCTCAAGAAAATGTCGCCACTTTTCAACAGCCCATACAACAGCTAGACATTCCTTTTCTGATGTGGAGTAGTTACACTCGGCTCCTCTCAATCCCCGTGAAGCATAAGCTATCACCTGCTCCCCTTCCTCAGTAGCTTGGACTAAGACTGCACCCAAACCGGCATCACTAGCGTCTGTGTGCACTTCAAAAGGAATTGAGTGGTCAGGTTGTGTTAGGATGGGAGCGCTGACCATAGCCTGTTTTAAGTGTTCAAAGCTTTGCTGGCATTCTTCGCTCCATATCCACTCCACCGCTTTCCTTGTCAGGCGATGCAAGGGAGCTGCCATATCTGCAAAGTGGGAAATGAATTTGTGGTACCATCCCACAAGTCCCAGAAATCGTTGCAGTGACTTGATATGTGTGGGAGTAGGATATTCTTTCACTGCCAGTGTTTTCTCTGGATCCACCTGAACCCCTTTCTTAGACACTATATGGCCAAGGAACTTTAACTCTTGCTGGAAGAAATGGCATTTCTTCAGATTGAGTGTCAAATTGGCCTCATGAAGTCTCTTCATCACAGCGTTTAAATCGTTGAGGTGCTGTTCTTGTGAGGGTGAAAAGATGATTACATCATCGATATACATAAAGCAGATTTTTCCCCTCAGCTCCCCCAGGACCTTTTCCATCAATCGCTGGAAAGATGCACCGGCGTTCTTCAGCCCAAATGGCATGCACTTGAACTGGTAGAGGCCTATCGGTGTGATTACTGCTGTCTTGGCCTTGCTTTCCTCTGACATTGCCACTTGCCAGTAGCCTGATTTTAGGTCAAGGGTACTGAAGAATGAGGCTCCATGCAATGACTCCAACAACTCATGAATAAGTGGCATAGGATAGGCATCTTGCAGAGTCTTAGCATTTAGAGGTCGAAAGTCAACACAAAATCTTGGGGACATGTCAGGTTTTGGCACCAAGACCACTGGGGACGCCCAGGCTGACTGTGACGGTTCAATAATGCCATCCCTAAGCATCTGCTCTACCTGCTCTATTATGATCTGACGCTTGTGGGGTGATACCCTGTATGCTTTGCAGCGCACTGGAACCTCGTCTGTATTAAATATCTTGTGCTCTTCTACCTTAGTTTTCCCTAAACTGCCTGAACACACCTTTGGCCAAGCCTTCAAGATTTCTCTAACCTCTGGTGGATGAGCTGAAAAATCTGGGGCAGTCTCTTCTTGAATAGGAAATGACTTGGATAGCAGAAGTGCTATTATGAGACTAACACTGGGGTGAGCTGCCGGGATCTCAGCAGGTTGAGAAAGGAATGAATAGAACACGTAATCCCTTGGCCCCTTTACTCCATATGTTCGGTCTCCCAGGTTGATAATGGTTGAGGTCCTGGTAAGGAAGTCCAAGCCTAGAATGATGGGGAATGCCAGGTTGTTGTCATCGATGATGTATGTTTCTAGCGACCACAACATGTCATGCCAGCCGTAGAGTAGCTGTACCTTTCCTAAGGCTCCATGGCATGTCTTCCCATCAGCCAGAGCAAAGCTTTGGTTCTCACTGGGCTTCAGTTGCTCCCCTTTCCGGACTACATCCAGCCATTGGCTGTGCCGCATGAGGGAGTATGTACATGCAGTGTCAAAAACAGCTTTACACTGCATTCCTCTCACCTCTACGGTGACATGTAGGAGACTTACTGGATTTCTCTTTCCTCGCTGCACTATGGTCACTACATCAGCAGGTTTCTTAGCGCTCCACTTTTCCTGGGGCCTTTTGTTCAATTTCTCTTTTGCTTTTTGTTGATCCACTTTTCCCCAATATTCTTTTGCAGCTGTGCAATCTTTTTCCACTAATGTGCCTATTGACACCAGTTGGTCCACGGTTCTGACAGTGCCCCGAAGGCAACCAGCTATTCTGGGATTACAGTTGTTGAGTATTTTCCTCACCAACTCCGCCTCGGTGATATCGGGTTTCCATCGTAGACAAAGGGCTCGGTAATCATAGGCAAAATCCCTCAAACACTGTTCGGGTAACTGCACCATATCCCTCAACTTCTCCTCCACTTCCATGAGGTAATCAGGAGGTAGGAAAGCTGCATGAAAAGCTTCTTTGAATTCTGGCCAGTTGTGTACTGTGCTTTTTGCTACACACCACCAACTATGCGCTGGCCCCTTAAGAACCCCAGATAAAGCCCCCATTAGCTCGGCATCTGTTAATGGCCTAACTTCAAAGAATGTTTCACAGCGCTCCACAAAGTTCAAAACCTCTCCAACCTCCCTGGAACCACCAAAAGAGGGGAACTCCATATGAATGACAGGCTTTGAATACACCACCGGCGTACTGCTTGGATGGCGGTATACTGCTCCTACAGGTGTGATGGGGTTTATATTGTCAATGACTCCTGGTGGTTGTCCCAGCGGAAGTAGTTCAGTGAATGATGTCCTGCCGTGTGGCGCAGCATCAATAGTATCAAGTCCTCTTCTGGCAATCTCTGCTCGGCCGACAGAAACCCCAGCAGAGGGAACTGAATGAGTAGGAGTGGGATAACTAATATGAGGACCCGACCCCTGAGTGTCAGTACCAAGAGAAGGAACATGGGTGTGAGAGGCACTAATGAGAGGTGGTTGAGCTGGAGTGGTGCGACCATAAGACGTCTGAAAACTAGCACCAGCACTGACAAAGGGCCTATGGACAGCAGGGAGGCTGGCGCGCTTCAGCCTTTGGATTTCTGCCTTCCATTTTTCATCACGCCTTTGTAAACAGTCCACCAGTTTCTCTTCAAAGTTTTTCAAAGTTGACATCACATGATGCTCCAGTGCTTCAACATTCTTATTCACGAGGCCTATGATGCTCTCTTCTCGGTTTAGCGCACTATTAACTGAATCTCTAAAATCAGCCTCAAGGGAGTTAACTCTCTCTATAACTGTTCCCAAGTCTGTGGAGAAAGATGCAAGAGCAGGATATGCATGGTAAGATGTACTATCCCAATCTCCTATACTTTCCTCCTGCTCTGCATCAGATATATAAAGAGAACCGATCAAAGAGGTAATATCAGTAATAGATTTTCTTCTTGTTATCCATGCATCACCTCTATGTTCATGGTGTTGCCCACTGGTCTCCTGTACTATACTACCTTCTTCAGACTCATTCTCTTCTAATTGTGCTTCCCTATTCTGTTGTACATTTTCTTCAGAAGCCATTGCCTGACTATGGTTATTTTACACAAGTACAGAACACGTTTTTCTTTTCTCATCCAATCAATACAATTCAACACATAGGCTTAGTGTTTCAGTAAACAAAAATATCCCAATTGGCAGTTTCAAAATCTCCAAAAATGTTCTCTTTAAATAATATCAGATTTTTAAATCACATTTCATTCCCCATACTGGCCACCATCTGTAACGATCAACTATCTAAAATAGTTGTGTTAATTAAACGCACAAGGGGTTCTTGAATGAAATAATATTATAAAGGTAAACAGAAATAATAAACGGATAATCTGCTCCTTAAACAAAATAAACAGAGACAGATTTCATGCATGGATCCATTATATTGACAGTTTTCCAGCCAAACAACACAAACAAAATTAAACAGTCCGCTCTGCGATACACAACAAGTGTCTTTACTGCCTAATCCAGGCTATTGTTCATTGACAAAAAAACTGTTGCTCCTGCGCCCGTCGGCGGCAAAAACAGAAATGTTTGTAGGCCTTTTCAGGCTATATTCCACACAAAAAAGAAAACACGAGGTCCAGCGTGGCACAAAGGAGCGATCTCACCCTGTGTCGGAGAGAATCTCTCTCTATCTGTGCGCGTCCTCTCCAAGGAGACGTGCTTCCAGGTCGGTCGATGTAATATCCACATACGGTTACTTTCAGTTACTTCCCCCTTGCATTTTAACATATATACATGCTGAGAAAACGTAACTATCCCGCTGAATACCCGCATTCACAACACATAGGCTTCCTCCTCCCGTGAGAACCACTTCTGGCATCCTGTTGACGCGCCCACTAAAAAGCTTCTGGGTGCGCCGCGACAGGTGAATATGCAAATGAGGCTTGCAGAACCACACCCTCAAACCTTACATAAAAGTGGACATTTAACGACTGTAGTTGCGAGGATAATACACATGCATCATAGATTTTCATTTCATTTGAATCTAAACTACATGCCTTAACCTTTTCCCCTGCCCCTACAGTTTATAAGAAACACTGAGATCAATCTGCGACTGTCACAAAGTAATGCCGAAGTAACAACATACTGATACCGGTTAGTAAAAATTATGAATTACAAGTTGACAAGTGTGCAGAGAAGACGGCAGGGGAAAAACCTTTTAAAATGCGTGTTTTCTGAATGGAGATCGGATCGATCAGGCTAAACTCGTGTCGAGGATAACATAATATGTATATCATCCGTTGTTAAAATATTCCCTTTAGATTTCCATCTCTTCTTCCATTCTTTCCAACTCAGTTTAACATTCGTGCAGAAACAGCTGAATCCCTTTCAGGTGGACCTCCATGGGACCTTATTTCGGAAAAATTATGTATTGAAGTCAATGGCGAGAGAAAAATTATCGTTCGATTCCGTTTGAATTGTGCCACGAATTACACATATGATGTGTGAAACCGCTCAATGAACTACATCTCTGGTCTTGCACAACACACGTCACCAACACCAAGATGGCCGTCAGTAGTACGGTCTTGCCAAAAAAGGGATTGACTCAACCTCACTATTACCACAATGAAACACGTCCAGAAGAATGTCATGCAAAGCTGCCTGCCTGCCTGCCTTCCTTCGATTCTCCCTGAACTGCCTGATCTTTTTAATGTTCAATGTTAACCATTTGTGCAGAAAGCATGAAGTAGAAAAGATCGCCGATGCTAATGTAGTGCATGTCTGCCCCCGGGGGAGGGGGCATCCGGGCTTAAACTGTGTATTATAGAATGATCACACCGGTGTGACAGTACTCTTCAAAGGGTTCACGAAATATGACTACTACTCTTACTGTTTAACATGTTGGGTTACTTAAAGTGGAACTATCATGCTATATTTGAAAAATATATTGTAGGGCCATACCTATATAAAACATGTTTTTTTTTCAAAATACCAAACAGAGTTTTTTTTTCAAAATACCAAACAGATCATGCATTTTAGCCATGCCTCATTTCGCTCTATTTGCTCTATTCCAGCCCTGTTTTTGCAAGGGCTGATTCTGTGACTACAGCGCCACTTACGGGCCTGGCATATGTACTACAGCGTCTCCAGCGTCTCGTGTGAACGGACACGTTCGTGGCCCAACCCCCCATTCCCCTGATAGGTGGAGAGTTGTCCATATAGGCGGAGCATCCCTTTTCTGACGTCAGAAAAATTCAAATCTGTATCAGTCTGAATCAGCCCCGTTTTTAGAGATTTGGGTATGGAGGAAAAGAGAGAGGGTTGTGTTTTCTGACACTTGGTGAGTTCCCTGACACACCAGGGACACATATTCATGTATAAAAGACGTACAAAAGTGCATTTTGCATGATAGGTCCCCTTTAACCTGTTTAGCCCTGAGCCTGTTTTTCAGGTCTCAGGCTCGAAAATGACATTCCCAGAACAAATGACCATATCTTCCCTTATAAAAGGGTTAAATTAATAATCTTTCTTCTCAAAGTAATGATAAACCTGTGAGTTGGATGTAGAAAAGTCAGAATCAATATAGATGTTTTTTATTTAAAAATAAATCAGATTGAACATAGTAAAAAAACTGTAAATTATAGTGTCCGTCCAAAAATTATTTTTTACTTATACCCTTGGATGATGGGTTAGTTGACTAAACGCTTTAGGAATCCAAAGTACAACATATAATAAGTACCCTGTATCAAGATTAATGCAAAACAAGTGAAATCTGACCTTTTTAGAGAGATTTAGCAAAAACTCCCACTTCTGGGGTCATTTGGGTGGATTTTCCATATCTCTGGCCCCCCTTTGTCGATTTTGCTGATTGACATCTCTTTATGACCGTTAGAGCCAATATAATCGAAGGGGGATTTCCCCACACACGCACATGGTAAAACAAAAAGGTGGTGGCTTCGCGGACGCAGTTTTTCATGAGAGTGAAGCTCTAGAGCTATAGCTCTGGCTCTGACATCTGGAAACGGAAAAGCAGGTTTATTGCTTATGGATTATCAGAAATCATTTCAAAGGGACACAGACACCCGCGGCCCGAGCCGCATGCGGCCCTTTAAGCCCTCTGCTTTGGCTCCCTTGAGCTTAGACAAAAATAAGAAGGAAATAAAAGTATTTGTCGGACTATTTATATTTTCTTGCATGGTTGAAAATGTTTCATATCTTGTATTTTGAGGTGATACTGTGACACATAAATAAAAAACGAAACGGTTTTAATTAGGTCAACTAAAATATGCGTCACATCCTGCTACGGTCCCGCGCTAGCGCCTTTTCTTGCAGGCGAATAACCTGACCCCCGGCTCGATGAGCGAACTATGGATAAATTAAAGAAAATAAAAGTATCGGAGGAACACAGGATTTAATTCTGCGTGGACAGCAGCGACGTGCAGTCAGGGGAGGCAGAGCCTCTCCTGTCATACTCCAATGTAACGGAAAAACAACTAAAGAAAAACTAAATAGTAATAATAATAAAATGTCTCCATTGATCTGTGTTGTAAATGTGATTTCTGTATGATTCCAATCGCTTTTTATAGTTAAAATCAGCCAATTTGACGAGCTCCGCTACAACTACGGGTAGCGATGAGAAGTGAGGCAGGGACGAGCTCTGCCTCTCGTAAGCCCACAGTAACTGGCTGGAGCGCGGGCACTAATTTAACGCGGGCACTTATTTTGTGAGCGCGCTCAAGCCAGTTACTGTGGGGTGAGGTGAGGCACAGATGAGCTCTGCCTCACCTCAGAATGCGTCACCCCACAGAAACTGTCTGGAAAGCGGGCCATAAGCGCATGCCTGCACCATCTCACTGTATGTCACCAATGTAATGTTTGTAGATCCCTTTATTACATTTATCCTCGCCATCCATAGTCTCTAAATAACTTATTTCACGTATATATGATATTTAGGCTTGCTGGACTCATCATACAACGGCAATGAAAAAAGCACCAGGGGAGGCAGCCATAACCTCTGCCGCACTGAAGGGGGCGCAAGTGAGCCCACAGGTTCTTGTTGCTACTGTTATTCTACGCAGAGAAGGTATAGACTTAAACAACAAACTAGACTTTTG
This sequence comes from Gymnodraco acuticeps, assembly GCF_902827175.1. NCBI lineage: Eukaryota > Metazoa > Chordata > Actinopteri > Perciformes > Bathydraconidae > Gymnodraco > Gymnodraco acuticeps. The sequence continues at coordinate 1,885,994 of NW_022990125.1, read as the reverse complement.
AAACTAGAGGAAGATAAGGAGGACTTTTACAAAAAAGTAATAGAGATTGTTGTCCAGAAGGATAGCATGGACTTCATCTTCAAGTCAAGGTAAGACCCCAATTGTAATGAAAATGGGATCTTACTAAGAAAGAACAATCCAATATTTAGATTTTGGGTATCCTTTTGTTGAACGGTCTGTTTAAAATGAATCGAAGCATCAGACTAAAAAAGCTTTTGAAAATAACCGAATATTTCGATTATGGTCAAAATATGATATTTGTAAATCTGACTCTGAAAGAGTCAGTGCCTCACCAGCCATGAACCTCACCGCACGTCACTGGTGGACAGAGTTATATGTTTTCACAGCAAACGATGCTGGTTTACCGGTATGTTTGATATGTAGAGAGAAGTTGTCAAAGGTGCTGCAGCCTTTACGTATCGAGGAACAACAAGGGAGAGGAAGACAGCTGACGATCTTCAGTCATAATTCAATGGGGTATGTAATTTATTTCAGAAAACACTTTTTGTTATATTCCATGGAATGCTCTTAACGTCCCGATAGCAATGAATATATTAAATGCTTTGACAATAAATACATAAAAAAATAATTCTCTGGAAGCTGTAGCGCTGTAAAAAGCACGACCAATCATTTCAGCGGCCCGGCTAAAATAACTGGATGGCCTACCTGCCTGTCAGCCTTCCATCTCGTGCACAAACTTATCTCGTGCCCTCATTGGTCATGTGCGCGTTCGTGTGTGTTAGAGGAGGGGCTCTGTAAGAAAGTCTGAAGGAAGAGGCAGATTTTTCTCCGGTTGTGTATTTTCAAATTCTAGCGCACTCGAGCTGGTTTCTCCATTCTTACCTACCCTACCTTTAACTCTTTTTAGGGTGCAGCTATATGTTTTATTTATTTCAAAGTGGGCACATTTTAATTAAAAAATGTTTCCTTCAAATGTGCAGAGGACTCCCCAAGTGCTGTGTTTAATTTATTTTAAAGTAGGCCTGTGTATTATTTTTAATTCTCCTTATAGGAGTCCTTTGTGTTAGGATCTGTCTGTGTTGTTGTTTTGTCTTGTCTTTTTCTATCTTTGGGTTTCCTGTTTTATTTTGTAAAGTGTTCACCCCCGTTTCCTGCCTGTTGCTTTCTGTCTGTTTTCCCTCCCTGATTACCCGATTGTGTTCACCTGGTGCCTCTGTGTTTTCTCCTACCTCCTCACCTGTCTCGTGTTTGTTTGATTAGTCCTGGGTGTATTTAAGTTCTGGTTTTTCCTTCTGTCTTTGTCGGTTCGTCTTGTGTTTTGAGTAATTCTGCGGTGAGTGTTCTGTTCTGTGTCTAGATATTGTAGCCTTGAAATAAAGAAATTCTTTTTGTCACTTAAGTCTGCATTTGGGTCCTGTTTCCTACACAAACCGTGACAGAACGAACCGACCAGAAATGGACCCAGCAGATGATCCATTTGAGGTGGAGCTACAGCATTGTTCCTTTTGTTTGGCTTGCTGCTGTGATTGGTGGAGTGGAGCGTCCAGTGTTCGGCAGAGGGAGGCCGCTCTGGTAGAGGCGCACCGGTTGGCTATGGAGAAACCAGACTTGGTGAAGTTCTTGCCTGGCTGGATTTTGAACTTCCTCTGGGTGTGTGATTTCCAGCCTGCTGACTACAAACGTCTCGGTGTGGTCCGTCTGGAGTCAGCCAGTGCTTCTGCCCCAGTTCCTGCTCCTGTCCAGGAGTCGTATGCTGGAACTCGTCTGGCTTATGGAGGTCCACGGAGCTTTCCGGCGGCTGCTAAGAGAAGGAGGCGCAAAGCCAAGCTAGCAGCCATGCCTCCATGCTCCAGTACCGGCCCACGCAGCTTTGCGTCCATACTGGATTACCTGGCTTACACAGCCAGGGTCCAGGCTTCCGCGCCGGACCCAGCAGCCATGATTCTGGCTCCAGAACCGGACCTTACAGCCATGTTTCCGGCTCCAGAACCGGACCTTAGAGCCATGTTTCCGGCTCCAGAACCGGACCTTACAGCCATGTTTCCGGCTCCAGAACCGGACCTTACAGCCATGATTCTGGCTTCAATTCCGACCCCCGCAGCCATGGTTCCGGCCCCAGCAGCCATGGTTCCGGCTTCAGTACCGGCCCCGGAAGCCATGGGCTCGACTCCAGTTTCGGCTACAGGGCTGGCTCCCCAGCCGACGCCAGCTCCCCGAGTCTTGTCGGCGTACCGCCCGACTCCAGCACCTCGTCTCCTGCTGGCTCCCCAGCCGACGCCAGCTCCCCGAGTCTTGTCGGCGTACCGGCCGACTCCAGCACCTCGTCTCCTGCTGGCTCCCCAGCCGACGCCGGCTCCCCGAGTCTTGTCGGCGTACCGGCCGACTCCAGCACCTCGTCTCCTGCTGGCTCCCCAGACGACGCCAGCTCCCCGTGTCCTGTCGGCGTACCGACCGACTCAAGTCCCCTCTCAAGTTCCTACCCGAATCCCCTCTCCAGTTCCTACCCGAGTCCCCTCTCGAATTCCTACCCGAGTCCCCTCTCGAGTTCCCTCTCGGGTCCCCTCTCGAGTTCCCTCTCGAGTTCCCTCTCGGGTCCCCTCTCGGGTCCCCTCTCTAGTCCCCTCTCCAGTCTCCTCTCAAATCCCTTCTCGAGTCCCCTCTCCAGTCTCCTCTCAAATCCCTTCTCGAGTCCCCTCTCTAGTCCCCTCTCCAGTCTCCTCTCAAATCCTGCCAACCCTTTGTTCTGTCTCGTTGGAGGCCCCGCCGACTACTCTCCTGCCGGGGGTCCTGCCAACCCTTTGTCCTGTCTCGTTGGAGGTCCCGCCGTCTACTCTCCTGCCGGGGGTCCTGCCAATCCTATGTCCTGTGCCGTTGGAGGCCCCGCCGACTGCTCTCCTGCCGGGGGTCCTGCAAATCCCGTGTCCTGGTCCTCTTCCGTGGGGGATCCTGCCAAGGCCTGTCCCACCAGCTCCGACACCGGGTCCTGCCCGGTCTCCGGCACTGTCCCGTCAGCGCCTTCCTGCCCGGCCTCCGGAGCTGTCTGGTCTTCACCCTCGAGCCCGGCCCTCTGAGAGCCGCAGTCTTCGCCCTCGAGCCCGGCCCCCTGAGAGCCGCGGTCTTCACCCTCGAGCCCGGCCCCCTGAGAGCCGCGGTCTTCGCCCTCGTGCCCGGTCCACTGACTCTTCCTGCCGTTGCCTTCGCCCTCGGGCCCGGTCCACTGACTCTTCCTGCCGCTGCCTTCGCCCCTCCATGGTCCCCATTTTGGACTCTGCCTTGCCCCCGGGCCGTCCGCCCGAGACCCCTTCCTGGTCCTCTGCCTTGCCCCCGGGCCGTCCGCCCGAGACCCCTTCCTGGTCCACTGCCTTGCCCCCGGGCCGTCCGCCCGAGACCCCTTCCTGGTCCTCTGCCGTGCCCCTGGGCTGTCAGCCCAAGCCCGTCCTCCAGACCCCCTCCACACACCCTGGTGGCTTAGTGACACTCCTGGTCCTTTCATCAGATGGGAAGCGAAAGAACGAGCAAGACCCATTGCTGGTATGATTACAACCTGGTACAAAGCACACAGGCATCTTGTTAAAGTTATGTTATCTTAGCTATCTCTTATATTTAATGGAGGAAAACAATTATCACTTACGCGACTCTGGGATGTGTAGTCTTTCTAGTTGCGTATTTTTCATAGTCTTATATTTCAACAGTTTTACGACAAACTGACTTTTTTTTAAATGGAATGGCACAATTCAAACGGGATTGAAAGATACGTTTCCTCTCGCCATTGACTACAATACATAATTTTTCCGAAATAAGGTCCCATGAGAGGGAGGGACTTCAGCTCTCTGTAGTACCAAACAGGAAATACGTGGCGCTGTCTGGTGCTGACCAATCATACTTGCCAACCTTGAGTCCTCAGAAATCGGGAGCTTATGCTTATTGTAGTTGTAAGTGGAAAGGAGTGAGCAGAGGGTAGAGTTGTCCATTCTTGTTCTGTTTTCTGTGACTATCTTCCTCACCATGCTGAACACCCTCTCAGACTTTCAGTTGCGTGCGCTACTAAAGAGACGCGCTACCTTGGAAACCAAACAATGGTGTAGCTGTATTAAAGTCCGAGTGGAAACAGTCGTGAGTAAATCTGATTTTTTTCAGAAATGCGGGAGAAATATGACCCCGGGAGGAAACCTGGAGTGGGCAATGAAATTGGGAGCCTCCCGCGAAAATCGGGAGGTTTGGCAAGTATGTGACCAATCACGAAGTGTCATTTCTTGATTAGCAGCAAAAACAACCAATCACAACAGTGCTTCTCTTGCTGGCTCTGTCCAATCACAAATAAGAAGTGTTCTCCCTAAAGGAATACCTTGTCCGTAAAAGTTGAAGTGTTTTGTGAAATGCTGTGGTGTTTTGTGAAATGCTGTAGTGTTTTGTGAAATGTTGTTTTGACTTGCACTTCAAGGCCACCGTATAAAGCATTCCTGTAGCTCCCTCCAGTAAATGACACGAGGCTGAGGTATTGATTAAATACGGGGTTTATTCTTGTTTATTCCAACCCGTGAGAACTGGGTTATAAAACAGAAAAATATAAAAGGTAAACAACAAATAAATATGTAATATATGCATGTCATCACTGTTAATGCCGCCAATTAAACAATAAACGGCGCACATATCCCACACAGCAAGTAGCACAAGCTAACAATAGCATGTAGCACAAGCTAGCGCATAGCATACATACATACACAAACCTGCAGCTCAACCGCACACAATTACACAAACAACCAGCACGAAAACGTACCTCGTAGGCTGCTAGTCACCTAGAGGGGCTGATAACTTTATATGCATTTTCCCTTGGTTTCCTTTAACGTCCTGCGTTGCTCTGCCGTTGCAACTATCCAGTGCGTCGATTAAACAGGTGTAACACAAAACACAGCAGATTAGTTCCGCCTCTAATAATGTTGCACATAAAAGGTAGGAACCAAAAATACAACGTGGAAACAAATGAACAACAGAAAGTGGAGACAGTTACAATTCCCATGGCAATTTCTTCAGGAATTGCATTCTCTAGTTTGTTTTTGTTTTTTTATAGGTCAAAGTGGACAAAGTAAGATGACAGTAGCTGTGGTAGTAGATGAAAGGGAAAAGGGAACAAAGAGAAATGAAACTATAATTATTATTTCCACGAGCCATTTACACACAAACATTTGCACACAAATGATAAAAAGTCAGTCCTAAACAGGAAAACATTGAGATCGAAAGCGAGTAGCTTCGATACAGGTCATCCCTAGCACTGATGCAATATGAATGTGCAACACTGATACAGCCTACGACAGTGTTAAAGAGATTTACTTTCTTGTGTACTATGTACCAGAGGAGGGACCAAGTCATTGTTTTGCAAGTCTGAGTCAAGTTTCAAGTCTTTGCGCTCAAGTCCGAGTCAAGTCTCAAGTCAGGATGGGCAAGTTCAAGTCAAGTCCAAGTCTTAAACTTTGACAAAACGAGTCTTAAACAAGTCATGTGCTTTTCAACAAATGTAATGACATCCATCAACAGAATAATACTTAATAATCAAACTGCTTTTATTAGTCACATTATAAATGTAATAATCCATTTTCTCTCTGCTGGTAAAGTAACGTGTTTTTTTTCTATTTTAAGAGGGATCAGTAAGGTAAGGCTACCGTGACGGTTTGATTCAGAAGGAGTTTAATGTATAAGATCCCTGATGTTAAGGTAACCATAATGTTTATTCCCACTGTGTACAACATGTTATAAGGGACCCACAATCTATCTTTATGCAAGGGATAATGTGCAGTGAGGCGGTCTCTATGGGGAAAAGAACACCTGCATCTAGATCCCTCTGCAGGTGGTACTTTAAATATATTTTGATGATAATACTTTTGTACTTTTACTTGTAACATTTTGAATGCAGGAAACGAGTATTCCAACACTCTGGTACTTTTACTCAAGTACAAGATCTGAACTTCTCCCACCTCTGAAAATAAATCCTGAGTGGTTACCAACAAATAAAACCTTCTCTGAAGGTTATTTTCATTTTACAAATCCTGCACTAAGCTTTGCTGAGATCTCCTCCGTGACATGCAGTCTTTCAATAAAGGCACTGTCTGGCCCAAAATATATTTAAAAAAACAACAACAAACTACCTAACAGAATGAGGTATTTTTTTACTTGTGGAACAGTATTTGGATCCTTCACTTAAGAGGTGAAGCATCAATAGCACATTATACAAATAATCAATTAAAGTCCGGCATTCAAAAGTATACTTAAATTGAAGTACAGGGTATTAGAACCTTAATGTTAAAAGCACTTTCTTTCAAGATAAGATCCAATCTTCCTATTCCAATCCTAAAAAACTATTTTCCATCTTCTCCACCCTCTTGGACCCTCCTAAAGCTCCTCCCCCCTCCTCACTTCTGTCAAGCGACTTTGTTACCCACTTTGAAAAAAAGGTTGATGATATTCGCTCTTCTTTTTCTGACTCACCACTGGGTCACCAGATCCTCCTTCCACCAACACACTTACCTCCTTTTCCCCTCTCTCTCCAAGTGAGGTTCTTACCCTCATTACCTCGGCCCGCCCTACCACCTGTCCTCTGGACCCTATCCCTTCAAACCTCCTTCAGACTATCGCTCCTGATATTCTACCGTTTCTCACCCATTTCATCAACACTTCTCTAACTTCTGGTCACTTTCCAAACAGTCTCAAGGAGGCAAGAGTAAACCCTCTCCTAAAGAAACCCACTCTCAACCCGTCTGATGTTATAAACTACAGGCCTGTCTCTCTCCTCCCGTTCCTGTCTAAATCACTTGAACGCGCTGTCTTTAAACAACTCTCCTGTTATCTCAATCAGAACAACCTTCTGGATCTGCACCAGTCTGGTTTCAAGGCAGGTCACTCCACAGAAACTGCTCTCATTGCTGTCACGGAGGAACTGCACACTGCCAAAACTGCATCCCTCTCCTCTGTCAACGTCCTGTTGGACCTGTCTGCTGCATTCGACACGGTGAATCATCAGATCCTCCTTCGCACTCTCCAAAAACTTGGAGTTTCAGGCTCTGCACTTTCCCTCCTCACCTCATACCTGAAAGACCGTACCTACAGGGTGACTTGGAGAGGGTCTGAGTCCGACCCTTGTCAATTAACTACGGGGGTCCCTCAGGGCTCTGTTCTTGGTCCCCTCCTCTTCTCCCTGTACACAAACTCGCTCGGATCAGTCATTAGCCCGCATGGTTTTTCTTACCACTGCTACGCTGATGACACCCAATTAATTCTGTCCTTTCCCCGCTCAGAGACCCAGGTCGTTGCACGCATCTCTGCTTGTCTAGCTGACATCTCTCAATGGATGTCTGCTCATCACCTCAAACTCAACCTTGACAAAACTGAGCTGCTCTTCCTTCCGGGAAAAGATTGTCCCACTCTTGACCTAACAATCAACATCGGCACCTCAGTTGTTTCCCCGACTCAGACTGCATGGAATCTGGGTGTGACCCTAGATAACAACCTGTCCTTCACTGCAAACATCGCTGCTACAACCCGTTGCTGCAGATACACGCTTTACAACATCAGGAAGATACGTCCCCAGCTGACACAGAAAGCGACTCAGGTTCTGGTCCAGGCTCTCGTCATCTCACGCCTAGACTACTGCAACTCCCTCCTGGCTGGTCTACCTGCATGTGCCATCCGACCTCTGCAGCTCATCCAGAATGCAGCGGCTCATCTGGTCTTCAACCTTCCTAAATTTTCCCACACTACTCCGCTCCTACGCTCGCTTCACTGGCTTCCGGTAACTGCTAGAATCCACTTCAAGACACTGGTACTTGCTTACCATGCTGCGAATTGATCTGGCCCTTCGTACATCCAGGACATGGTTAAACCGTACACCCCAGCGCGTGCACTACGCTCTGCATCAGCCAAACGACTCGCTGCGCCCTCGCTGCGAGGGGGACCCAAGTTCCCAACGGCGAAAACACGTGGGTTTGCTGTCCTGGCTCCAGGATGGTGGAATGAGCTCCCCATTGACATCAGGACGGCAGATAGCTTGCACATCTTCCGGCGCAAACTCTTTCGACTCCACTTCGAGCGATAGAACTATTAACGAAGCACTTTTATACTAATAAAGGACTGGCTTTTCTAAAGCCAGTTGAGTAGCACTTGAAATGTTTTTGCTCTATGAAACCTGATGTACTTATATGATTCTGTTTTCTTCAAGTTGTATTTTGTTGGACGAACGCACTTATTGTAAGTCGCTTTGGATAAAAGCGTCAGCTAAATGCAATGTAATGTAATGTGGGCCTACTTGAAAATGCAGAGTTACACTTGTATATTATTTTATCATTATTATTGATGAATTATTATGCAAGTGGTATTGTTGCTCTTAATCAAATGTATTTTTAGTAAAGATGAAATCAGAGCTAAATTACGACCTTATTGTATACTCTTCTACATTGCATGTTACTTGTTAGACGCTGTTATCCAAAGCGACGTACATACTCAGAACTGTGGGCAATCCCCACAGGAGCAATTTGGGGTGAAGTGTCTTGTCTAGTGTGACGACCCTTCCACACCACGTGGGGTGCCGTCTGTTTGTGTGTGTGGTTTGTGGGTGTTTACAGGTTCCGGTGCTGATGAGTCGCACCTGCCGGGTGAGCTAGGCTGCCAAAGGATATAGGAGGAGCAAGCCGGATACGTCGCTCTCACTCTTCTGGGCACTCTCTCTGCGGCAGTTTCGGGGACCCATTGCTGTTGTCCATTCAGTTGATTGTGTTTAAAGAATAAACTGTTATATTCTTACCTCTCGTCTCGCCTCCCTGCTTTATGTTACAGCCCAGGAGCCGGGTTGTAACACCTAGGGACACAACGACATGCTAACTGCAGTGGGGTTTGCACCTGTGACCCCCTGATCTGAACACCTACGGACAACCCACTACGCCACACGCTACTCTTGCATTTTTTGTCAGTTTTTATTATGTGTACTTATCATAGGTTATTATGCATAGGGCTTTCAATATTGTGTGACTTGTCCCATCTTGTTGGATTTATAATCAACATGCTGAAACAATACAACATCAAATGAAGGCTGATGTTGCTCGGTATCTGTTGGATGTGATTACATGTCTGTTTTGTTTTTACAGCAGGTTGTGCTGACCCTAATCGACCAAAAAATCAATGTGTACAGGATTAAATATATAATTGTATCACTGCTGTTAGAACACTGTGACTCCAAGCCTTATTGTTTGATGGTGCCCGCACCAGATGGAGCTTACGAGTCACAACGGGACAAGTAAGACTCGCTACCCCTACAACTTTACCTGAATTATAGAAAGAAACTAACCACATCGTTCACCAGTTTCATCAAATAATGAAAGTTACTTCAGCCACATAAACTGGGCACCTCCAGTCTTTGCAAAGAAAAAATGATAAAAAAACGAAAGATTTGGATTTGATCAAATATTCTCTGAGTGTTAAGGCCCTGACACATCAGGCTGAAATCGGCCGTTTTCGTTAGTCGGACGACGAAGCATGCCCTGTCGCCCAAACTCAATTTGGTGTGTCCCGCACCGTCGGCCGTGACACGCCTTATTTGGCCTTTCATGGCTGGCCTGCGTCGGCCACAGGCAATCGGCCAAAGAAATCAATCTGATCGCTTCCACCTCTTGAGAGACTGTTACTTGAGAAGGTCTTCCACAAGCAACACTCCAATGGCTGATAGCTCCAGTACCGCACGAAACATGTTTTCGATGGACGAGAGTGAAAATGGAACGCACAAGCTATTTGTTGTTTGTTTATATCACGCAGTCTGTTCTTCTTCTCTGTCTTCTGGTTGTTGCCTCTTTTGAATGATGAATACACACTACCGCCGCCTGCTGGTAAGGGCCTTTAGGCTTCATTATTCATGTCCTGCTCTCTTACCTGGTGACTCAGTCACTGATTCACCCTACACCGTCCAGATGGCACTGTTGAGTATCCATTCACCACGATTTGATGCACAGCGTCTCATTCTGGTATTATTGGCTTCCTTAAGACGGAGGAAACAAGCATTTACACCGACATTGAGTTTGGAATCAGCTGTGATATTGATGTTATTCTTTTTCTCCTTCAATGTTTGCTCGTTAAACAGTGATTGGAAAAAGAAAACAAAAAAGTATAATTCAGATACCAAACGTAGTTTGGGATCTAAAAAAAAAGGCCATTTAATCATTCTAATTTACATTAGGTAAACTAGTTATATTACCCCCCTTAAATACCGTTAATTTGTTTCAGGGTCCAGAGTAAGCTAACTTACCATCAATCTTTGTTAAAACACAACAATAAAATGAGACTTTCTAGTTTTTTCTTTAAGGCCCTGTGTGGTCTACTGTCCTGCCAAATCCATGTCCTGTGCCGTTGGAGGTCCAGCCGACACCTGTTTTGTCGGGGGTCCTGCCAACTCCATATCCTGTTCCGTTGAGGGTCCAGCTGACACCTGTTTCGTCGGGGGTCCTGCCAACTCCACGTCCTGTTCCGTTGAGGGTCCAGCCGACACCTGTTTCGTCGGGGGTCCTCCCAACTCCATGTCCTGTTTCGTTGGGGGTTCCGCTGAGGGTCCTGCCAACTCTGTGTCCTGCCAACTCCGTGTCCTGTCCTGTTGGTGGTCCCGTCGACACGTGCTACGCCGGGGTTCCTGCCGACACCATGTCCTGTCCTGTTGGAGGTCCCGTCGACACGTGTGACGCCGAGGGTCTTGCCGACACCAGCCCTTGTTTCGTCGGTAACACCTGTCCCGGCAACACCGGTGACTATCCCGCTGACCCTGTCCTCTCCATTGCGCAGTTCCAAATGTGAGTTTTTTCTAGCCTGCACTTGTAGGGCAGCGGTAAAAAGTTTCATTTTCCGCACCGCTCATCGAATTTTGTGCAAAGCAAAAAATCCGAAACCACATGCGTTTCAACATACCTTGGTTGCCTCTTCTTAAGTTTTCCCTTCAGATAATGTAGGAATATTTTCAAGTGGTAGTGGAAAAGGTCGGCGATGAACAAATCGAACACATTCGCGACATTCAGTTGCAGAGGTTGATGGTTGGCTGCGAGAGGTGTCAATCCCCGTGAACAAAACAGCCATTGCCTTGTTGTTTATATAAAAGGGAGGAGAGACGTTGAGCTTGTTTTGTGGTATTGCTTGTTACAGTAAGACAGTAAGAGACATGATGTGGAAGATTGTCCTCCCTGTTCTTGTGGCGGTTTTTGCCGTCGGCTCATCATCAAAAATGGTCGGGGGGTATACAAACATAGATGTCAATGACGAAGGGGCTCAAAATGCCCTCAACTTTGCTGTCGTCGAACACAACAAGCAATCCAACAGCATGTTCCTCAGCCAGGTGGCGGAAGTGGTGGGGGTGAAGAGACAGGTTGGTAACCTTTAAGCTGGGCTTTTGAATGTTTTAAGATTTGACTTTACAGACATGGTCAAATCAAGATACTTTGTTTATATGCAACCGTTGTCGTGGGCCTGCTTTTACGCCTGAGCCCATCAGGCTAAATGTCTCCTTGTCACTCCTTATCCACACACTGTAAGCCCGGATAAGTTGAATCTACTTAAAAAAATAGAGGAAAGTGGTTGCCTTTAAAAAATTAAGTAAAGCATTATAAAAACTTGAGTCAATTAAACTTAAATTAATCAAGGACTTTATTTGTTATTTGAAGTACAATCCACTTCATGTCAAGTTGATTTTACTTACATTTTTAAGTCAACCACTTTCTATTTTTCTAAGTAACGCATTAGGAAAACTTGAGTGAATTTAACTGAAATTATTCAAGGACTGGAATTGTTATTTGAAGTACAATGCACTTCATGTGAAGTTGATTTTACTTAAAATACTGTGTAATATCAATTGCTTTCCCAATTATTTAACTTAGAATTTTTTGTTGAAAGTGGTTACATTTCGTATTTATATTCCGTCAACTTCAAAAAAGAAAAAGACACAAAAATAAAGTTTTACCTTTTATTAAAACTTGAGTGTTTCATTTGGATACAATGAAATTGAGCTTCCTATACAAAACTGTGGCAAACATATTGTACCATACATTTTCCTGAGAACATTTTTCACATGAAAGTATAGCAATCTATATATATAAAGAGATATATAGTTATATTTCTATAAAAATAGATAAATATATTTATGTAGAGCTCTGAAAAAATTAAGAGACCTCGTTTTACTATTGTTAAAAACTGGATTAACATTTGTGTTTTATTCTATAAATTAATGACTGACAACATTTATCCCGAACTCCAAATATTCTCATTTAGAGCATTTATTTACAAAAAATACCAAATGTTCAAAGTAATCAAAAAAAGATGGAGTGTTTTCAGACCTCGAATAGTGCTAAGAAAACAATTTAAAATTCATTTTTCAACAACACAATACTAATGTTTTAACATAGGAAGGGCTCAGGAATCAATAATTGGTGGAATAACCCAGATTTTCAATCACAGCTTTCATGCGTCTTGGCTGCTCTGCACCACCTTTCACATTGCTGTTGGGTCACTTATTAAGCCACTCCTGGCACAAAAACTCAAGCAGCTTGGCTTTGTGATGGCTTGTGACCATTCATATTCCTCTGGATCACATCTGGATTAATGTTGGAACCTCACTGAAAACCTCTGGATGTGATCCAGAGGAAGATAGATGGTCACAAGCCATCAAACAAAGCCGAGCTACTTGAGTTTGTGTGCCAGGAGAGACATAAAGTCACCCAGCAACAATGTGACAGACAGGTGGCGAGCAACCAAGACGCATTGAAAGCTGTTATTGAAACATTTGGGTTATTCCACCAAATATTGATTTCTGAACCCTCCCTAAGTTCAAACATTAGTATTGTGTTGTTTAATAATGGAGAACTTGTTTTTTTTTGCATTATTTGAGGTTTGAAAACACAGCATTTTCTCTGTTATTCTGACCAGTTGTAATTTTCTGCAAATAAATGGTCTAAATGACTTTTGGGAGAGATGTTGTCAGTAGTTTATAGAATAAAAACACAAATGGAAATGCCAACAAGCTTAATAGGTCAAACAGTGCAAACATGCAACAACAACAAAATGCAATATGGAAGCCTAAATACTTGCCATATGTAACAGTAGCCAACTTTTCAGAACCCCGTTCCATGGAATATATCAATAAGTGTTTCTGAAATAAATTACATACCGGGGTAGGTAAGTTTGAGAAACCGGCTCGAAATACACTTTTTGATATATTCCATGGAATGCTCTTAACATCCCGATAGCAATGAATATCTTAAGTGCTTTGACAAAAAATCCATAGAAAAATGTCATCTGTGGAAGCCGTAGTACTGTAAAAAGCACGACCGATCATTTTAGCCGGCCCGGCTAAAATAACTGGATGGCCTACCTGCCTGTCAGCCTTCCATCTGTGCGCAAACTTATCTCGTGCCCTCATTGGTCATGTGCGCGTTCGTGTGTGTTGGAGGAGGGGCTCTGTCAGGAAGTAGCAGATTTCTTCCAGCTGTGTATTTTCAAATTCTAGCGCACTCGAGCTGGTTTCTCCAAAATTACCTACCTCACCTTTAAGGGACATAAATCAACAACATCTGAAAACGTAATGTGGTCGCTAATGTTAGCTAAATGGCGTCTCACCTGATGTAGTAGCACAAAGCAGCCGTCCAAGCGCCACCCTCCTTCCTATGATGGAAGCCTGAGACAGCCTGTGGCAGGGTTCTAGCGTCCGGCGTTCAATGTGGGGTGGTGTCCGACTCACACGACTAAAAGAAAGGTGACAAAAACAGCAACTGGGTTGAAAAAAAAAGCTACGTCTTTCAGTGAACACGAACGAGTGAAAAAAGTACAGCACTATCTGTTTAAAACTATCTAAATCAATCAATGTTTATATAGCCCAATATCACAAATGTTACATTTGTCTCAGTGGTCTTCACAGTGTGTACAGAATATCAGTATGACAATACGACACCCTCTGTCCTTAGACCCTCACATCGTACAAGGAAAAACTTCCGGAGAAAACCCACAGTTTAAAGGGAAAAATGGGAGAAACCTCAGGGAGAGCAACAGAGGAGGGATCCCTCTCCCAGGACGGACAGACGTGCAATAGATGCCGTGTGTAAATTGAAAAGATAATACATTTGCAACATAGGTAGTCCAAATGTTTGGAAATGCATGTGTGTATAATAGGAAGATGAATCCACGAGGATATCCATCCAGGACCTATGATCCAGGACCACAGCCACGACTCAAGATCCAGGGCTCGCGATCCAGGACACAGGACCGCAGGATCATCCATGACTCCGGATCCCGGCATATATAGACACCAAAAAGAAAGAAATTTGGGGAAGCTGGGTTAATCAGAACATGAGAGTACACAGGTATAGACAGAGAGAAGGAAGAAGTAAGATGTCCCCCGACAAACTAAGCCTATATCAGCAAAACTAGGGGCTGAATCTAATCAGCCCTAACTATAAGCTTTATCAAAAAGGAAGGTCTTAAGCACACTCTTAAAAACGGAAAGGGTGTCTGCCGCCCGAACACAAACTGAAAGCTGATTCCACAAATGTGGAGCTTGATAAGAAAAGGCTCTGGCTCCCATTGTACTTTTAGAGACTCTAGGAACAACCAACAACCCTGCATTCTTGGAACGCAATGCCCTAGTAGAACAGTAGGGTATAATGAGTTATTTAAGGTAAGATGGCGCCTGCCCATTAAGGGCTTTGTATGCAAGAAGAAGAATTTTAAATTATATCCTGTGTTCTATAGGGAGCCAGTGTAAGGCAGCCAGAACAGGAGTAATGTGGTCCCTTTTCCTAACTCTGGTTAGTACACAAGCTGCAGCATTTTGAATCAGCTGAAGCGACTTGACTGACTTCTTGGTACACCCTGATAATAAGGAGTTACAATAATCCAGCCATGAAGTAACAAATGCATGGACTAGTTTCTCTGCATCATTTTGAGGCAAGATATGCCTGATTTTTGCAATGTTACGTAGATGGAAGTAGGCGGTCCTTGAAATTGATTTTATTTGGGCGTTAAAGGATAAATCCTGATCAAATATAACACCAAGATTCCTTACAGTCTCACTGGAGGCCAAATTAATGCCATCCATAGTTAGTATATCTTTAAATAATTTGTTTCGTAGATTCTTCGGGCCAAGTACAATAACTTCAGTTTTGGTCGTGTTTAACATAAAAAAATGTAAGGTCATCCACGTTTTTAAGTCCTTGAGGCAGTCTTGAATTTTATTTAGATGATTAATTTCATCAGAATTGATTGATAAATATAGTTGAGTATCATCCGCATAACAATGAAAGTTTACAGAATGATTCCTTATAATATTGCCGAACGGATGCATATATAATGTGAACAAAATAGGTCCGAGCACTGAGCCCTGTGGCACTCCATGGCTAACTTTGGTTTGCGTGGAAGATTCATCGTTGACACGTACAAACTGAGAGCGTTCAGATTAGTGTTAATTTCGTTGACTAAGACTATGACGAAATATGTTCGTCAACGACCTTTTTTTCCATGACGAAAACGAGACGATGACGAGACGGCACCGACGGCAGTAAACAATAACTGCAACGAAATCATCATGCAATATCGTTGACGAAAAGTGACGAGACGAAAATGTAGTTTACTAAATAAAAACTATGCCAAAATCTCTCTTTACTTTCGTTGACGAAAAATGAGGAGACGAAATATTATCAAAGATAACGTTACATTTCTGATAGTCACATAGATTACACCGGGCAGCGGCACACTGTGAACTGTCAGGAAGGCTCGGGTCTAACTCGTGGTCTAACTAACCTTATTCAACATAAAATAAAATGGCAACAACAGGGCTTGGGAGCAGTGGTCGCACTCGCGTTAACCAAATACCCCCCCCGTCAGCGCGAGTGAGTGATAAATTGTGTACTCGACGGGTAATAATGGATTATGACGGAAATGTTACAATCCTGTCCGTCAAAATGACTGACAACGAAAAAGTCTAAAGCCACCACTGCTTGGGAGAAAGAAACGATGTGATATTTGGGCCCATTTTCGCTACAATGAGGCGGAGAAAAAAAGCGAATGCATTGTTTCATCAGAAGGGAAGCAATGTGGCCATAACACAGCTGGTAAAAACACCACAAACCTGACCAGATACTCTCTGCAAAGCTTCTAAATCATTCAACCTGTGTTTTTCATCAAATAAGGACAAAATATAATCTTATTTATTTATATATACTAAAATGACAAATTATTGGTTTTGGCTAGACTAGTTTGACTGAAATATTCTATATAATCTGATGACTAAAGAAGACTCAACAGTTTTCATTGACAAAAAGTAGACTAAAATAATTAGTTTTCTTTGACTAAAATATGACTAAAATGCTCAGACTTTTAGTCGACTAAATCTTGACTAAAATAGTTACTGTTTTAGTCGACTAAAATAAGACTAAAATGCTCAGACTTTTAGTCGACTAAAACTTGACTAAATAAAAACAGGATGAAGGTGACTAAATATGACTAAAACTAAAAAGGAAATTTAACAAAGGACTAAGACTAAAACTAAATTAAAAAATAGCTGATGAAATTAACACTAGTTCAGATAGATAGGACATAAACCAGCCTAAAGCAGTTCCCTGTATGCCAACTAAGTGCTCTAGTCTTTGCAATAAGATATCATGGTCGATAGTATCAAATGCAGCACTGAGATCGAGCAAAACAAGAATAGAGACATGTCCCTTGTCTGAGGCTATTAGAATGTCATTTATGACTTTAACCAGAGCTGTCTCTGTGCTATGATGTGTTCTAAAGCCAGACTGAAAATCTTCAAATAAATCATTGTTTTTTAAGTAATCACACAGCTGTTTTGCGACCGCTTTCTCAATCATTTTTGAGAGGAATGGAAGATTAGAAATAGGTCTATAGTTGGCTAAAACCTCTGGATCGAGGTTGTGCTTTTTAAGAAGCGGTTTTATCACTGCTACCTTGAATGATTGTGGAACATAGCCTGATAATAAAGACATATTCATAATATTTAATAAAGAAGTGCTAATTAATGGAAAAACTTCCTTCAACAGCTTAGTTGGAATTGGGTCTAACATGCACGTTGATGGTTTAGAAGAGAGAATCATTGAATTTAATTGTTCAAGGTTAATGGCTGAAAAGCATTCTAGTTTACTATCTAGTGTAATATTAGAACTTACGTTTCCGGGAGCTGTTGATAACACTATACTGGTCAAAGGCAAGAGGTCATTAATTTTGTTTCTAAGAGTAACAATTTTATCGTTAAAAAAGCACATAAAATCATTACTACTGAGTGCTATGGGAATAGAAGGCTCAATCGAGCTGTGGCTCTCTGTCAGCCCGGCTACAGTGCTGAAAAGAAATCTTGCATTATTCTTATTCTCATCTATTAATGAAGAGTAGTAGGCTGCTCTCGATTTACGCAGTGCTTTCTTATATTCATTGAGAGTAATATGCCAAATTAAACGAGATTCTTCAAGTTTAGTGGAACGCCATATCCTTTCTAGTTGTCTCGACTTTTGCTATATTTTGCAGGTTTCGGCATTATGCCATGGAGCTAATCTATGTTGTTTTATTTTCTTCTCTTTCAAAGGAGCAACAGAGTCTAATTTTATTCGCAGCGCATCTATAGCACTATCAACAACATGATCAATTTGGGGTGGTGTACATTTTGTATAAGTTTCCTCCCTTATATGCAGACATGCTATCGAGTTAAGTATTGGTGGAATCTCTTCCTTAAATTTGGCTTACTAACAGATAGGTTTCTGCCGCAGGAGGTTTTGACTAATGCTTTGTAGTCTAGTAACAGTACTTCAAAAGTTACTAAGAAATGGTCGGATAAAGCAGGATTATGCGGTTCGACTAATAGTTGCTCAATTTCAATACCATAAGTCAGAACAAGGTCGAGAGTGTGATTATAGCAGTGGGTTGGTTTATTTACACTCTGACAGAAACCAACATAATATAATATAGAGTTAAATGCAACAGTAAGGCTATTTTTATCATCGTCAACATGAATATTAAAGTCACCTACGATAATCTGTTTTAAGTAACAAAGTTGATAAAAACTCAGAGAATTCTGATAAGAATTCTGAATAAGGACCTGGTGCACGGTACACTGTAACAAATTAAGCTTAGCGCAAGTTCAGACAGGAAGACCTATCACTCCGTATTGCACGTCATGGCAATACTCGCTCCCTTCACTAGATGACAGGGAGCGCCACTCCTTAGCCAACCTATCACTTCCCTCCATTCACAAGCCTAATTATCGCACCTGTTAATCCCTCCATATATGCTCTCCCCTTTTCTATCAGCTGTCTTTCATGTGTCAACGCGCAACGGTAGTGCAAACAAACAAACCTCCGCGTACGATAAATCTAACCTCAAAGATGTCCAATTCGGACGATTCCGAGGACGAACTCTTCCAGGAGGATCTCAATCCCAGCCCTGACGCTCCGCCCGAGGCAGCTTCCCCTTCCTCAAGCTACCGGCGCTCGAGCACCCGTGCGGGTTCCCGCAGCAGCTCACATACAGCAGAGGCAGATCTCCTCACTCTTCAACTGCAGCAGAAGGGCATTTCCCCAGCCCCAGGTCTTACTCTCTCCCAGCTTCGCGAGCTCTCAGACCAAGTAGCAGGCGCCGTTCCCCAGCTCACGCCAGCAGCTCCAGCCGGCCCCACCAGCCGGCCCCTCCGACAGACCGGGGCGCGGCCGCGGGGGTAAGAGGACAAGGAAGTCGCCCCCCCCAGGAGCTCATCCGTCCAAAAAGATAACTTCCTCCCAGGCTCGCCCCATCGCTGACCAGCCCGGAAGCACCTTAAACTAGCCTGGGCTCATAGATACCAGCTTGGCCAACACCCTGCAATCCCTGGCCAAATCCATGCAACAAATCGACGCTCGCCTTCAGTCTATGGAAAGGGCAGCAGCCAGAGCCTCCACTTCATCAACTCACAGGGCTGCGCTTCCTGCCATGGCGCCGCCGGGGGTTAATGCCGGTCCAAGCCCCTACATTCCCTCAGTGTAACCTCCCCTCATTCCCTGGCTTCCGCCCTCCCAGTCACTCTTTCCGGTAGGTCTTACATTCCCCAAATGGCGAATAATTCCCCCCGGCTTCGGCAAAAATACTCGACGGGAAGGACATTAACCTAGTTAGCCTCATCCTGCCGTCCCCGGAGTGCGACAAATCCATCGCCACAGGGGGAAGCATCACCGCCGTATTCAAGGCAGCAGACCCCCGTCTCAACAGAGACCTCTCCATAGGGTATTTTCTGGTTGCTTTCGGGATCTACCGTGACGTCATATGCTCCGTCTACCTGGAAAGAAGGCAAGAGCTAGATGCATATCTTGCTCTGATCGGCGACCTTTTTCTGAAATACGGAAAAAACGTATTTTACTCCTACCACAAGAGCTTCTCATGTAAAGCAGCGCTTCACATTGCACACTCCAACATCCGCCTGGACTGGTCCATTCTTTCACACACAGTGACGTCACGAGCTACCCACAATGCAACGCGCGCCATATATATATAAATACGCCATTTTCCTGGAGGTGCTAATATCCAGGAGGTGCTAATATAAACAGCTAGGTAATGTAGCCAGGCAGAGCGCACTAGGTTTTTTTTCTGAATTAACGACCGAAGAAATCGCTGCATGTCTTCGGATTACATCTCTGGATTTGAGGGGTGTGCTCTAGGTCGTTACCAGCGTAAACTAGAGCTGTGTGGGTTGTCCGATTGCCCTTACAGACTGCCTGCAGATGTATGGAAAAACGACTCTCGAAAGTGGCCTTCGGTCGATTTTGGCAGCATCTACGTCAGTGTTTCTCAAACTTTTTCATACCAAGGACCACTTAACCAATAAAAAAATACTCGCGGACCACCTAACTCCACAAATATCCAAAAACACATTGTTTTTTACAAATCGCCTGAAAATGGTACAAACAAGTGGCCACATGTGTGATGAAGGTGTTGCGCTGGGCTATATCATGCAATCAAAAGTGAAACTTAAGCTCGCTCCATTGCGGAGATATTCCCGCGAGAGTGCGGAAAACTTAAATGTATTTATTTATTTCAAATGTGAAATTTTAACAATATACTCACGGACCACTAGGGACCACACTTTGAGAAGCACTGATCTACGTCTATCTTCTGCAAACACCAGGTGAATACCCCACTTGTCACAATAATATTATCATGCCAATGCATATATGTGGTATTTTAGAGTTGACTAGATATTGATCAAGGCAATAGACTATGATATTCTGCTTGCACCTCGTGTGAAATGGTGGATAACGGAAGTACGGTGTCGCCCTCGGCCCAAAACCCGTGTGTGTGAAAGAATACTGGACACGGAGCTGCTCGTCATGTCCACAGGCGGCCACCAAGTCATGTCGTGCAACAGCTGCGGTGCTCAGGGCCACCTCGCCCAATTCTGCCCTTCAGTGCCTCTCTCCGCATGCAGAGCCCCCCCCCCCCCCCCACACTTTTCAGACTTCAGATAATAGACAAGGCAGTCAGGCGCAGCGCTGGCAAGACAAGCATATATGCAGTAACTTCAACGAAAATGTCTGCACTTACCCAAACTGCTATTTCCTCCATATCTGCAGCGCCTGCAACGATGCTCATCCGAGGTCCGTATGTCCCAGGCGCAGCCGGCCTAAGATCCCCGCCCTGCTTCAGAAACCACATGGCGGGAGATTCTTCTGATCATTCACCCCTCCACTCCCTAACATCACTCGCTTAGCATCGTTTCATCTACTCACCCGGATCCCGTGCTCTTAGAACTTTCTCCCCTTAGGGCTTCAAACACATTCTTATTATTTTTTTTTTTTATTAATCAATAAATAAATATAAAAATAAATAGATACAAATGCATAAAAAAACAATTTTAAAAAAACGTTGGTAATCATGCATATAACTGGTGGTGGTGTCATTAGCATATCAGCTCACATATCATCGTCATGTTTCTATCTGGATTCTATTGCATCATCAATCTAAGATCATGGGCACGTTTACACTACAGGTCCTGTCGTGTTACATGGTTATTTCAAGTCACGTTCCACGTGTTCTGACCGAAGGGTCTCCGGCTCGAGTGAGCCAGGACGTGACATCCACGCATTTTTTATTTTCATGTTTGACCGGAAGGGTCCCAGGCTTGTGAGCCAGGATGTGACATCCACGCATTTTATTTTCATGTTTGACCGGAAGGGTCCCAGGCTTGTGAGCCAGGATATGACATCCATGCATTTTATTTTCATGTTTGACCGGAAGGGTCCCAGGCTTGTGAGCCAGGATGTGACATCCACGCATTTTTATTTCATGTTTGACCGGAAGGGTTTTTACTTTTCATGTTTGACCGGAAGGGTCTCAGGCTTGTGAGCCAGGATGTGACATCCACGCATTTTTATTTCATGTTTGACCGGAAGGGTTTTTACTTTTCATGTTTGACCGGAAGGGTCTCAGGCTTGTGAGCCAGGATGTGACATCCACGCATTTTATTTTCATGTTTGACCGGAAGGGTCTGAGGCTCGCGTGAGCCAGGACGAGTCCATCATGCATTATCCCACTCTTAGTCCTACGCTAGTCAATAACATGTCTTCTCTGTCCCCGTATAATTCTCTAATTATATCCATAAACCACCGCAGCTAGCTCGTAAGGTAAGAAACCCAGTACATCTCATTTCATTATATTTCATTGTTTTGGGGATTCATCGGATCGGTTCTCCCTTCCCGAATGATATTCATGCACAACGGGAAGCCCTGTATGTCCGGGACGCCCTGTATGTCCAGGATGCCCCGTACGTCCGGGATGCCCCGTACGTCCGGGATGCCCTGTACGTCCAGGAAGGATGCCTGGGAGGCATCAGTACGTCTAAATCCCCACATGTATTAACCTCTCATTTCATCCATAGATTTCCACTGCATCCCACAAGGTAAGATTTCTTCACGTTCAGTACTTCATACTTCACTTCTTTTGGGGGTTCATCGGAAACGGTTCTTTCCCTTCCCGAATGATATCCTACAAAACCTGGGCCTAATTGCCAAACACCATTTCATTCTCTTGTTATAAACCGTCATCATTATGTTTCATTTATATAATGTGACCGATAATAAACATGTATTCCATACATTACGTCTCTCCTGATTGAAATGAAGCTTAGCGCAAGTTCAGACAGGAAGACCTATCACTCCGTATTGCACGTCATGGCAATACTCGCTCCCTTCACTAGATGACAGGGAGCGCCACTCCTTAGCCAACCTATCACTTCCCTCCATTCACAAGCCTAATTATCGCACCTGTTAATCCCTCCATATATGCTCTCCCCTTTTCTATCAGCTGTCTTTCAGGTGTCAACGCGCAACCCTCCTCCACCCCTTCACCTCCTGCTTCCAACTCAGGGCCAAGCTTAACCTCCTCCCTTCCAACCGGACCTAACCACTTATCACCATCACCAGTGTCTAGAGACCCAGGGGGGTTCATCGGAAACGGTTATTTCCCTTCCCGAATGATATCCTACAAAACCTGGGCCACATCGCCAAACACTATTTCATTCTCTTGTTATAAACCGTCATCATTATGTTTCATTTATATAATGTGACCGATAATAAACATGTATTCCATACATTACGTCTCTCCTGATTGAAATAAGATTGGCTGCAAAGTTTTCCAGGTTGGATGCGTAAGACTAAAAACGAGGCTTTCAAATGAGGTATAATTTAATTTTGGTTTAGTATTGATAAGTAAATTTGAGTCAAAGAGTGCTGCAACTCCACCTCCTCGGCCCGTGCCTCGGGCAATATGAGTATTGATATGGCTGGGTTGGTGCCTCATTTATGCTGACATATTCTTCATGTCTCAAACAAGTTTCAGTGAGACAGCATATATCAATATTATAATCTGATATTAAATCATTTACCAATATTGCTTTCGATGCTAGAGATCTTATGTTTAAGAGACCACATTTAATCTTCCTGTTTTGTTGCACTGTAGTAGTTGTTACATTTACTTTTATTAGGTTATTATGTATGACACCTCTATTAGGTTTTACCTTAAATTGTCCTTGGGCAGACACACACACCATTAATATTGGGTATTTTATTGGGTTCGGGATTCCTATGGATGACTGCCTAGGAGAGAGAGCAGAGAAGCGTGTAAGACTGCGACTCCGCCTCCTGGTCTCAACTCCACTTTGTCATGGATTAAGTCCACAAAGCCCTGAAATGTTTGCCGAAATGAGATCTGCACCTTCCAAAGTAGGATGAATGCCGTCTCTCTTAATCAGACCAGGTTTTCCCCAGAAGGCTGTCCAATTATTTACAAAGCCCACATTATTTGCTGGGCACCACCAAGACAACCAGCGCTGAAATAATGACATGCGGCTATACATGTCATCATTGATCAGATTGGGGAGGGGACCAGAGAAGATTACGGTGTCCGACATTGTTTTAGCATAACTACACATCGACTCCACATTAAGTTTGGTGCATTCTGATTGGCGTAAACGAACATCATTACCACCGACATGAATAACAATCCTACTGTATTTACGTTTCTTTTTAGCCAGCAGTTTAAGATGCGCCTCAATGTCGCCCGCTCTGGCCCCCGGAATGCATGTGACTGTGGAGGCTTCGGTCTCTAAATTCACGTGTCTCATAGAGCTACCAATAACCAGAGTTGGCTTCTCAGCGGGTGTCTCGCTGAGTGGGGAATATCTGTTAGATACGTGAACGGGTTGGTGGGGACCTGCGGGTTTCGCGTTATGTCCCTTCTGAACAGTCACCCAGTCTCCCTGCTGCTCGGGAGTTGCCGGGGGACGGCTAAGAGGAGCTACCGTTTGCCGGTCCGCACCGGCTAACATGGGCTTTACTGTAGCTGAGTTAATTTCTAAGATGCGGAGTCGGGCTTCTATGGCTATGATTCCCGCCTCCAAATTAACAACTATACTACATTTAACACATGTATCGGTACCAGTAAAGGAGGCAGGGAAGTAACGAAACATGAGACAGTTAGAGCAGGAAATAGCACCCGAGGGTGGGGAAAGAGCCATGGCTAGCTATCAAGCTAAAGTAGCTACCGTTAGCAAACCCGAAAAGAGTGTAGGCAACTGTGGAGCTACAGTCGCTAAGAGAAGGAGAGTTGTGAGTGCTTAAGCTGTAGTAACGTGTGATTACAATGTCAGGCAGTTGCCGTGATCAAGAGTTTTAAAACGATCGATTAAGTTAAGATAAGCTATCAGCAACAGAAGAGGCACACAGGATACCCGGAGATGACAACAACAACCGGAAGTTACAACATGCTTACCGCAATAGTGGTCAGTGTAGAAATGTGTATACTGCCACATCTGTATTCACTGATGTATTGACACCTTACATCTTTTACATTTTCCTACATTAGGAGTTTCGTGAAACATTTTAATATAATGTATTATTCACCTTTTTCTATGACGTTCAGTCGTATGGAACCCATTCCCTGTTATCCAAATATTCCTGCTTCTTCACTTTTCTTCTTACACATTCAAGCCAGCATAACAGTTGCTTTTCAGCATAAAACTACGGTGGCCCTGAAATGCAAGTCAAATTTTACAAAACGCTACAGCATTTTACAAAACGCAACATAATTTTACAAAACGCTACAGCATTTCACAAAATGCTACAGCATTTCACAAAACGCTTCAGCATTTCAGAAAACATTATAGCATTTCAGAAAACGCTTCAGCATTTCAGAAAACGCTACAGCATTTCAGAAAACGCTACAGCATTTCACAAAATACTACAGCATTTCCCAAAACTCTTCAGCATTTCACAAAACGCTTCAGCATTTCAGAAAAGACCATAGCATTTCACAAAACGCTTCAGCATTTCAGAAATTATACATATGATGTTTGTCAATTTAAAAGATAATTTTGCAAGTAAAAAATAAAATGTTTTGCCGTAAAACTGTAAAGTAACACTTTTTCTGTGTGAAACTGCTCAATGAACTACATCTCTGGTCTTGCACAACACACGTCACCAACACCAAGATGGCCGTCAGAAGTACTGTCTTGCCAAAAAAGGGATTGACTCACCCTCACTATCACCACAGGGGAGGGGGCAGACATGCTTAAATGGTGTATTATAGAATGATCACACCGGTGGGACAGTACTCTTCAAAATGTTCACGAAATATGACTATTACTCTTACTGTTTAACATTTTGGGTTACTTCATGTTACTTCATGTTAAGGCTAATAAAAATGACAAGGCTAAGGCTGTAATGCTAACTAACGTGCTTGCTACTAGCTAGGTAGCTAACTTGATCCAGCCACTCCTGGGGCCTCATTTATAACGCCGTGCGTAGGATTCACTTGGGAAGGTTGCTTACGTAGTAGAAATCCAAAAAATAGGTACAGAAATGTTCCGACATTTTCCGATTCACAAAACATTGCGTACCGGCGAGGAAAGTGCGTATGGCACTTCCTACGCCGGTTTCCCTTTATAAATCACAATCGACTTGAAATGCGGTGCAGCTTTTGCGGGCTTCACGTAACGCCCATATTTGCCTATAAATAGTCAAAGAAACGCCCATTCATTCATTCATTCATTTTAACAGACTTTATGAAGATCGCAGGAAATGACGACAGAACAGCTAAAAAAGACATCTCACAACGTGTCAGATTTTGGTTATTGTGGGGAGGTCGAGATAAATCATATTGTTTGGTGGATGCAGTTTGAACCAGAGTAGCCGCATGGAGGTCGGATCGTCACCAAAATAAATAAATAAGTAAGTGGTCCGAAAAAGGTTCATGACAAAATAAATACACATAGCATTCCTGAGGCAATGTTTTTGTACCGGGGACAGGAGACACACCCCCTTGATGAGAAACTGTAAGAAATGATCGGGGAATCCCTCCGGAGTGGAGTCATGACGACTGGATCTGAATTATTTTTTTGTATTTGGTGGTTTGTGTCCCAGCTGTCGATCAGCTGTCGATCAGCACAGTCTCCACTGCAGCCTGTGCATCTCAACCCCCCCCCCCCCCCCCCCCCCGCAGCAACTCTATATCAATCAATTAAAGGAAATAAAACTAATGTGTTGTGTTATATTAGCTGTACAATTTACCACATATGGTGTTCTTAGTTTTGTTGGAGCACCACCCAATGGCGGTGGTGGAAGGTTCACCTCTGCTCCTCGCCGTCCATTGATGAGTAGGCTCCTACAAGGAAAGGACTCGAACACTGAGGAATGAGATAAGCAATAAGCTGAGTTTTAATGGTAAAAGCAACAATACAAAATACAGAGTACCCTTCATATCTTCTAATTGGTTGTTCACTCCTGGGCGGGACCCTAGGCAATGAGTTGGTAGTTCTCCATTGGCCGGTTTCACTTCTGGGCGAACCCTAGGCAATGAGTCAGCAGTCGTTGACTCCGTCTGGTTCGCACCATCTCCTTATAGTGTGTGTGTGTGTGTGTGTGTGTGTGTGTGTGTGTGTGTGTGTGTGTGTGTGTGTGTGTGTGTGTGGTGTGTGTGTGTGTGTGTGTGTGTGTGTGTGTGTGTGTGTGTGTGTGTGTGTGTGTGTGTGTGTGTGTCTATGTCCCTGAGTGTTAAGAAGAACCAATGTCTTTATAGGGATATTTAACTATCTGTTACACATAGGTATAGTTGATCAATGATTATTTCGTTGTACAACAATCAATAGTAACGAGGAAAATATTACCTCTGCTCTCAAGCAGTCCTACAGCAATGCTTGGGAGCAGTAGAATTTTACATACGCAGGACTCTTTGCCAGAACGCACACACATTCCCCTTAAACATCTTTAACGCACACACATCTTAGACATGTAGCCTTCCAGATGCTTGACATGCTGTGTCTAAATAAGGATGTCTCCTGCCATGCAAACTGCTCCTACTTCATACAGAGTAATTAAGCACACACATATGTTTAAGCCAACTACTCCAAAATGTTGTGGCAATTTAGCATGCACAGCATGAAAGAATAAAACAGAGAGGAATCAAATAAAACACAAACACAGGTACAGTTGATCAGTAATCATACAGCATGTATAGCCACTGCAATGAACACACACACATTTTATCCTGCAGCCTACCACACAAATGTCACATGTTTTTCTCTCTGTGTCTCATGACATCCTTAGGATTAGTTAAGTAACAAAGGTTAACTGTTCTTATACCCTAAGGCCTTCTCTGAACTTCCTCTAACCTCGAAGTCAGCTCACTCAAAATGAATATATCTATTGATAATTCAGAACGACCATTGTCCCTCTAACTGTGTGACTCAATCGTCTCATGGCCTCTCTAGGAGTCTTGCAGGATATGAATTATCCAATTAACTAACGTCTGCACATGAACGCACATGCATTTTCTCTATGCAGCTAACACACCAACATCCTTATAGTTTCTTAGCTAATGCATGCTGGATATGAACCACTAACTAACAAGACTTTAACTGTATTATATCTGAGAAAGCCCTCTCTTGGAGTTCCTCTGACCTCTTACCAATTCACTTAACATGGGTACATCTGCTGTTAATTGCAAAGACCATTGATAATTAGCAAAGAGACTCATGGGCCTCTTCTAATGACTTTCTGAAAAATACTTATCAACGTGTAATCATTTTACTCAAGGCAGAAATCACAGGTTGTACTGTACCTTACCTACTCACAAATAGCCAAAAAAACAGCTTTTGATTAGAACACAAAAGTGGAAGAAAAGACCATTTGCGCTAATCTACTTCTACTTAAAATAGGACATCATTTTAGGAATATATAATATAAAAACCTCTCTATATTTAAGAGGAAAAAATTGACTCGTCCATTCAAGTTTAACACACATCCTATATATATCAGGTGATATTAAAATGAATACACCAGAAATACGCTGTATTAAACTTTCTGCTATAATACGTTACTTTAGTTTCCATACCTCCTGTGTTTTACGAGCAACTTATCAAGTCTTGGCAAACGGCATAAAACACGATTAAACGAGATAGTATATAAAACCATGCTCGTATCTACAACCTATAGAAATGCAAAACGGCGTCAGTTTAGACGTAATTCTGTCCTCCTGCTTACCGCATCATATATGAGAAAACATTTCATAACATTAACACAACATATTCGAGGTGGTTTTATATAACATATCCGTATTTATTTATTTCTCCAAGTTGAGTTTTTGTGTGCACTGAGCAGTCAGGCGTTTGTTAAATTATTTTAAGATTGGCTTTAATCAATTTGTGAAAATGAATTATTCATATATGATAAATGAGAGGTAACATTTGATTTATGGTATTATTTCCACATATTTCTCTCCATTCTTCCTTCTGCCAACGGTGTCGCAGTTTCTCGTCTCTCCCGTTTTTGTGCTTAGTGCGTACGCATGGGTTAGAGTTTGCGTGGAGGACCGCACATTTTCCCGTCAAGTTAGTATTTTATAAATCGCAAACATTGCGTAGAAACTGGCGTGCGCCATTTTTTGAGCGTATATCCCTTTATAAATGAGGCCCCAGGTACTTTCATCAGACGGGAAGCGAAAGAACTAGCAAGACCCATTGCTGGTATGATTACAACCTGGTACAAAGCACACAGGCATCTTGTTAAAGTTATGTTATCTTAGCTATCTCTTATATTTAGTGGAGGAAAACAATTATCACTTACGTGACTCTGAGATTTGTAGTCTTTCTAGTTGCGTATTTTTCATAGTCTTTTATTTCAACAGTTTTACGACAAACTGTGACTTTTTTTTAAATGGAATGGCACAATTCAAATGGGATCGAAAGACACGTTTTCTCTCGCCATTGACTACAATACCTAATTTTTCCGAAATAAGGAGCATTTCAAAGTGGATCGCCGGAGCTGTTGGATTAACATTAACATGCTCATGGTGGTTGTAAATGGAAAGGAGTAAGTAGAGGGTAGAGTTGTCCATTCTTGTTCTGCTTTCTGTGACTATCTTCCTCACCATGCTGAACACCCTCTCAGACTTTCAGTTGCGCGCCCTACTAAAGTGACGCGCTACCATGGAAACCAAACAATGGTGTAGCTGTATTAAAGTCCGAGTTTAAACAGTCGTGAGTAAATCTGATTATGTCAGAAATCGGGAGAAATGCGGGGGAAATATGACCCCGGGAGGAAAAGGGGAGAGGGCAATGAAATCGGGAGTCTCCCGCGAAAATCGGGAGGTTTGGCAAGTATGTGACCAATCACGAAGTGTCATTTCTTGACTGGCAGCAAAAACAACCAATCACAGCAGTGCTTCTCTTGCTGGCTCAGTCCAATCACAAATAAGAAGTGTTCTCCCTAAAGGAATACCCTTTCCGTAAAAGTTTAAATGTTTAAGTGTTTTGTGAAATGCTGTGGTGTTTTCTGAAATGCTGTAGTGTTTTATGAAATGTTGTTTTGACTTACACTTCAGGCCCACCGTATAAAGCATTCTTATGGCAATTTCTTCAGGAATTGCATTCTCTAGTTTTTGGGGGTTTTTTTATATGTCAAAGTGGACAAAGTAAGATGACAGTAGCTGTGGTAGTAGATGCAAGGGAAAAAGGAAGAAAGAAGAGAAATGAAACTTTAAATATTATTTCCACGAGCCATTTACACACAAACATTTGCACAGAAATGATAGAAAGTCAGTCCTAAACAGGAAAACGTTGA
The DNA here is from genome assembly GCF_902827175.1 of Gymnodraco acuticeps. Taxonomy (NCBI): domain Eukaryota; kingdom Metazoa; phylum Chordata; class Actinopteri; order Perciformes; family Bathydraconidae; genus Gymnodraco; species Gymnodraco acuticeps. The sequence goes on along the minus strand of NW_022990125.1, from coordinate 1,856,388 downwards.
GATCGAAAGTGAGTGTGTGAGATCTGATTAAGCTTCAATACAGTTCATCCCTAGCACTGATGCAATATGAATGTGCAACACTGATACAGCCTACGACAGTTAAAAATATTTACTTTTTTGTGTACTATGTACAGTGTGAACTTTGCACTTTCTTTCACATTAAGAAACTCCCATAATTCGCTTTATTTGTCCTCAACTTCAAGTGAAAACAGAACTTAAAGCATTACTGTGAAGGCTCTGTGTTGCTGCAGAAGCGAAACTACAGGACTCTGCAGAGAAAAAGAAAAACTAAACATCCTCAACTGCTTCCTCATGACTGGCAGTGCAGCCAGCCAAAGAAAACACTCTGCAGTCGGTTGGCATATTGAGGTACTACCTCTTAATGAGGAACACATCTGTCGACCAACAGAAGAAACCGCGAACATCAATTTCCCGGATTTCTGTATCAGAATAGAAAGGTTAGAAATAGTGCTGAGTAAGAGTGTACTGGAAACCTGCTGAACTCAGCCAGATTGTGTAATAATGTGCAGAATTTTAGATTCGCTCCTTAAAGTGCATAATTCATGAGTGATTGAGATACCAGGGATCTTGTTACCTGTTGATTAAAGCAAATCATTTTAAAATTCTACTTTTTGTTAAGGATAAACTATAATTTCCTTACATTTGTGAATTGATTGCAATAACTGTGAAAAAATCACTTTCTCTCCATCACACAAACCTGTTCAATATAGTTGGCCTTTTGCTAATCTGGATATATTCATTTGTAAAGCAGCCTTATGAGTTGTCTGCTGAGGGTCGCAATATAGCTAACATGTACTGTAGTGAATGAACAATAAAAAGGTGATTGCTTGATTTGAAAATATTTGACAGTTTATTTTTGATTACCCATGCAGTCTTTCAATAAAGGCACTGTCTGGCCCAAAATATATTTAAAAAACAACAACAGCAACAAAAAACTACCCAACAGAATTAAGTATTCTTTTACTTGTGGAACAGTATTTGGATCCTTCACTTAAGAGGTGAAGCAGCAATAGCACATTATACAAATAATCAATTCATGTCCGGCATTCAAAAGTATACTTAAATTGAAGTATAGAGGTATTAGAACCTTAATGTGGGCCTACTTGAAAATGCAGAGTTACACTTGTATATTATTTGATCATTATTATTGATGAATTATTATCCAAGTGGTATTGTTGCTCTTAATCAAATGTATTTTTTAGTAAAGATGAAATCAGAGCTAAATTACGACTTTATTGTATACCAGGGGTCGGTAACAGGCGGACCGCGGTCCGGATCCGGACCCAGACGCCGACCTATACGGACCCGGAGCTATAATCAATACATTAATAGGGGATTTTTCGGCACCTCCCGCTTTTTTAACGCTGATTTGGGTGACTTGCGTAATTCGTGGAGAACCGAAGAGTTTTCGTTTTGGGGGTGGGGGGGGAGGGAATCCGTCCGTCAGTCGGACTGACGGACAACTTCTCACTTCAGTGTAACGAGTACCTGTTTTTCCTGGCCAAGGACAGGTTCCTTGAACACAACACGAGCGTAACATGTCTTCACGTGGTATATGTCTCGTCTGAAAGGAGTGCTGAGCACCGGAACGCCGCTCAAGCCCTTAAAAATATTGCAATACCCATAAGGAGCCGTACACATGCCGCAGTGTTTGCGTGGCTGTGTCTTTAGTTGTAAGCACAGTGGCGATCTGTTGTTATTAGCATCTGGTTAGCTAGCTATGCTAACGAATTTAAAGAGCTTTTCTACAACCAGGTGGAAGAGAGCTCTCTCCTGAGAGGCTCAAATAACCTCAGCTCAGTGAGGTTAAGGTACACCTTGATATGATCATTATAGTTATTAATGAGACTAAATGAAAAACAGGTATAAAATACTATATGACAGTAACAAAAAAGTTGTTAAAAATAACAAGAATAGAGTTTAAAAGGGGAGTGATTTGTAAAATATCCAAAAAGAAAAATATGCTTACAGTTCTGTTTCATATGGGTGTTGAGAGATGTATCCATAGATCTCTTAATGTTGCTCTCAAAGTGTACCAGATTGATGCTTTTAACTTCAATATTTGAAAAAATTCCCGGGGGATCATGCCCCCGGACCCCCCTAGAGGAGGTTAGTTCCCCCCCCCACTTAAATCATGTTCACATGGATAGGATACTAAATACATTTGCACACATCTTGTGTCCATATCTTTCTGTTTTGGTGGTCATGCCACAACCGTGCACATGCATGCATACGTGAGTCATGGTGAGATATCTGGATTAAGAGGTTGCTTTTTCTTTGCACAGCATGAAAGAAAGGCGAAATGAATGGGCTGTGATTTTAGTTTTTTTAAGCAAAGGTTACAGTTCTGTTTCAAATGGGTGTTGAGAGATGTATCCATAGATCTCCTGATGTTGCTCTCAAAGTGCACCAGATTGAGGCTTTTAACTTCAATATTTAAAAAAAAAAAATCTTCCCGGGGGAGCATGCCCCCGGACCCCCCTAGAGGAGGTTAGTTCCCCCCCCACTTAAATCATGTTCACATGGATAGGATACTAAATACATTTGCACACATCTTGTGTCCATATCTTTGTTTTGGTGGTCATGCCACAACCGTGCACATGCATGCGCGAGTCATGGTGAGATATCTGGATTAAGGGTTAGCTAACCCTAACCCTAACCCTGGATTAAGAGGTTGCTTTTTCTTTGCACAGCATGAAAGAAAGGCGAAATGAATGGGCTGTGATTTTAGTTTTTTTAAGCAAAGGTTGAGTTCAATAATTTGTACGACCCTCTGAGGATGTTGTACAAATGTAAAGGAAAAAGGTTCCCCACCCCTGCTGTAAATAATAATAAAAACCCTTGATTTATAACTTAACATCTCTGTCTCCTATTGATCTCTGAGTATATTATAAAGAATAGCAGTTAATTGAAGCATTATAGCACAGGCCTTTGTCAGATGGTATATTACGCTGTTTTTTTTCTGCTTCGAATAGTTCTCTCTTTTTTCACCATACCTGTGTTTGCATCACTGTAACCAATGAGCACCTGCATGTGTGTGAGAATGGCCCTGACACCATTTCAGCCCAGATTTACAAACTCCTGGCAGGACAAGCTCCAGCTCAATTCTCACACTGAATTTTAAAAAAGTGAGTGAGGGACTGCAATATAAGAGGGAAAGAAAGATAAACTTTAAAACTGTTCAATTGTTATGATGTGTAAAGACTGATATTGTTCTATAATCGGCTGAAACTGTTAAGTCATGATGTGAAACGGTTAACAAAGAAAAAGGGAAACTCAAGCTGCTGCTACACTTTATTTTATTTATCTAAAATTAAGCACTTTTAAGATGCACATATTTTCAAAAGCTATTTTATTTATTTGCTCTATTTTATTTGTAAATGCAGCCCGAGAGGAACATTACACATATCCACACTATTTAAGTAATGTTAATTGACAATAAATATTGTTGTTTTTGAATTGTACTTTCTTTATTTGATTGGCAGTCAGTAGTTGATTACATGCAGACGTTGATAAAGCTACAGGTCACTTCAATATATATATCACACTAATTCATGAAGCAGGTTAGACATTTTGATGTTCCGGACCTTTGCATGGGGACATTTTCTCTAACTGGACCTCGTTGAATTTTAGTTGAAGACCCCTGTTGTATACTCTTGAATTAATATTGCATTTTTGACCAGTTTTTATTATGTTTTCTTATGCATAGGGCTTTTAATCTTGTGTGACTTGTCCTATCTTGTTGGATTTATAATCAACATGCTGAAACAAGACTCGGTTGAGTCCTTACCCCAAGTGAAGGAGTTCAAGTATCTCGGGGTCTTGTTCTCGAGTGAGGGAACAATGGAGCGTGAGATGGGCCGGAGAATCGGAGCAGCGGGAGCGGTACTGCAGTCGCTTTACCGCACCGTTGTGATGAAAAAGGGAGCTGAGCCAGAAGGCAAAGCTCTCTGTCTACCGCATGGGCGTCGCCCCGGATGTTTTTTCTTTAGCCCCGGACAAATTCTCCCTCAATAATATATTACATCAACCGTACTTTACCTAGAGGACGGCAGAAATGTAATTTCCCGTGATCAGTGAATGCAACAGAGGCAAGACACCACCAGACCAATCAGAGAGTTGCATGGAAATAAACGTGTTTTATTGGCTGACAGGTACGTACCTCTCCTCTGTGACAGTGTTTAAACTTTAAACTGTCAGCCGCGGACGCTGAGTTTCTGAAGATGGACATGAGACATTTTTTAAATAAAAAAGACGGCAATTCTCAAGTGGTGGCTCACACAACAACCCCAGAGCCACCTCCTGAGCCAGGTGAACAAGGTATGTAAATGTCAGTAAACTTACAAGTTATGCAAACATTAAGCAAAGCATAAATTATAGCTACGTTGACGTTACTTTGAATCGCGCGGATAAGCTAAACTGTTAGCAAGTAGCTATAGCTAGCCAGATATATTAAATAAACACTTTGTCATACAATCTAAATGTTGTGTTTTTTAGCCTTACCTGGTGATTTCAAAGAAAGCTCTCTGGGAAATGTTGACTTAGGCTACTGTCAGTGTTCGACATGAAGCTAGAAGCTACCGTTACAGTACGCAGTTGATCCTAAGTCCTGTCAGTTAAAGTGTTTCAGAGTTAGCTTAGCTAAGCATCAACCTAGCACTGAAATATATGGATGTTATGTTACGGAATTTCTGAGGAAAAGTCAGCTGAAATGGTGGCATAGTTGCCACTGCGTGTCAACAGCATGTTTGAACATATTTGCAGCAGTAAATGTGGCTGTTTGGCCACTAACGTGGCCATAACAACACCTGAATTTAAATGTAGCCTACAACCTCTTTTTGCGACAGATTTTTGCATGAAATTATAATTCTTCTGATTGATATTTCCTATTGACAGCAAGTTTCTATGTGAACAATACATTATGAGATGGACAGCCAGCTAACACGTTTTTGATACAAATATTTCAGATCAAAGCTAATCCAGTGGGGCTCCTAAAAGGGGGCAAGGGACACTATGCTCCCAAATATTAAGCCTTGACCCCCATCTTAAAATTGATATGATAAAAAAATTATCTGCATTGTCGGAGGCCTTTTTTCCTCATTATCATGTCAAATTGTACAGCTTTCCTTAGTTTTGAATGCAGAAAGATGACTATATTAGAGTATTAAGTGAAAATGACTATATTAAAGTGTTAAGTGAATATATTAAGTGAATTACTCAAACTGCATTTGTATAGGAATGATTCTGTCCTATTGGCCGATAAATGAAAGCTTTAGCGCAAGTTCAATAAGGAAGACCTAACAATGAGTCACTTACACGTCACTCTATTGCTCTCTCCCCCCTCATTAAATGCGTGGGCGTCACCCCTCAGCAGCCAATTGCTGCACACGTTAAATTCCTTAAATGCCTGCTCTTCCTTCCTGTCAGTTGTCATTTCAGGTGACCACACGCCGTGGTAGTACTACAATACTCCTCCTCGTGAGAAAAACCGTAAGAAACAATTAGCTCAAGATGTCCAACTCGGACAATTCGGAACACGAACCTTCTCTGGAAGTCTCCGATCCCGGTTCGGCTCCCCACAGCGGCTTATCAACAGAGGCAGACTTCCTCATCGCCCGGCTCCTGCAGCAGGGCATTCCCACAGCCCCAGGCCTCACTCTCTCTCAGCTCCGAGAGCTCTCGGACCAGGTCTCCAGCGTAGCTCCCCAGTCCGGGGCAGCAGCTCCAGTCAGCTCCCCAGAGAGCAGGGCGAGGACACGAGGTAAAAAAAGGGCAGGAAGTCGAGCCCTCCAGGATCCCGTCCTCCTCCAAAATCCACCCCTTCCCAGGCTCGCCAGGCCGGGAGTGTCACTAACACACCCCTTATGGAGAGTAGCGTGGCCGGCTCCCTGCAATCCCTGGCTAGCTCCATGATAGCTATCGATGCTCGCCTCCAGGCCCTGGAAGACTCCGTCACAGGAGCTTCAACTTCCGTTGCACTCAGGTACTAGTTTTAACGAAAATGTTTGCACTCACCCTTACCGTACATTTCTTCATATCTGCAGTTCCTGCAGTCCGAAGTCCGTTTGCCCCAGGCGCAGCCGCAGCCTCACGGAGCGTCCGCACAGCAGCGTGCGTTGACGCTTGGCGGTGGGCGTGTCGGAAGCTTGGGGATTTTTTTGCGACCAACAACCAATCACATGAATCTCCCGCCCCCGACATACAAAGCAATAGCAATGTTAAAACGAAGTAAACTGGATATAAAATCCCCAAACAGGCGAAAACCTACCAGTTTCACCCACTGTCTCTGCCACCTCCCTCCATGCCTCGCTCCTCCGGTTTGTATCCCGGTAGATGAACAGAGACTGATCATGCAGCACCGCTATAATGAATTTTCCCTAACATTTTTGGAATATGAGGAAATGACCTGCTCAGTGGCGTTTTCTCCTGGAGGCCAAGGGAAGCCAGGCTTCCCCTGTTTTTTCGGATTGTAGTTATCGTTTTAATAAATAAATAAAAACACATCGTTTAGTTTCGGAAATTCTTTGTTGTGTGTTGCTGCCGGCCCGTCTCTCCCCCATTCTCATTGAGTATTTTACAAAGAGTGAAACAGCGCCCCTCTAGATGTTATGGTGAAACAGTAGATTGCACTCTCTGTTGCGAGAGGAGGCCAGCCGAAATTGGCTTCCCTTGGTGAAATTTTTTTTTTGGGGGATTGACCAATCAGACAAGGCTCACGTCATGCCCCTGCCATCATGTGATTTGCCTCACAGAGGCGGCTGGCTTCCCTTGCCTCACAATCCAATCAAATTGCATCAATTTAGTGTTGCAGTGACGCATCCTAAAACCACCTCTGCTGCTAATCAAGGTCTCTCTACCTCATCCCTACAACAACTAGGACGGTGGTCCTCCTCCGCCTTCACAACCTACATTCGCCCGGACATCAGCGCCGTACTGGCTTCCCAAAGATCTCTCAGACCCTAACTATGGTATCTATGCATATAACTGGTGGTGGTTCATAACACGTTTACACGTATACATGTCTCATTATGGTATCGGATTTCAAACTGCATTCCTGTCCTAGTCCGCGGGCCCCCGCCCACAGGGAATAATGTCTCGTCTCACGCTGCATCTACATGCCACGGGCTACATTCTCCTGCATGCAGGTATCTAATCCCAGGCCCGTGCTCAAATGTGTCTGTGTAAAATGTATACCCTGCGACGTCAGGTGTGGACCGTGTGTCCCCGTAGACTTCGGTCTTGTGGACTGCGGGTCCCCATAGACTTCGGTCTTGTGGACTGTGGGTCCCCGTAGACTTCGGTCTCTGTTAAAAAACAAGATCCCTGCTTCGGCAGGACGTTCGACCTTCGTGGCGGCGTAGTCAAGCCCTGCTAGCCAGGCAGGCGACCCTCAGGTCGTTTTCAGATAAGACCGGCACTGATTTTGGCCGTCAGAGTCTCAGCATGACCCGTAAGCTCCGGCAGTGATTCCGGCCTCCTGCCGCATACATATGTTAATCTATTATTTCATCCCCAGATCACCACAGTCACCCTACAAGGTAAGAAACTCAGTTCATCTCAGTATTCTATACTTCACTGGTTTTGGGGATTTCATCAGAGCGGTTCTTTCCCTCCTGAATGATTATCCTGCCAACCGGGGCCTAATCGCCAAACACCATTCCATTCTCCTGTTGTATTATCATGGCAATCATTTCATCCATATGACGTGTAACAATAAATATGTATTTCATACATCACGTCTCTCCGGGTTGAAATGAAAGCTTTAACGCAAGTTCAATAAGGAAGACCTAACAATGAGTCACTTACACGTCACTCTATTGCTCTCTCCCCCCTCATTAAATGCGTGGGCGTCACCCCTCAGCAGCCAATTGCTGCACACGTTAAATTCCTTAAATGCCTGCTCTTCCTTCCTGTCAGTTGTCATTTCAGGTGACCACACGCAACCCTCCTCCACCCCTCTCGCCTCCCGTCTCCTCCAGGACAAAGCAAAAACCTTCCTCCTTCAGACTGGTCCCACCTACTTATCACCACCACCACCAGTGTCTAGACCCCGGGGATTTCATCGGAGCGGTTCATTCCCTCCTGAATGATTATCCTGCAAACCGGGGCCTAATCGCCAAACACCATTCCATTCTCCTGTTGTATTATCATGGCAATCATTTCATCCATATGACGTGTAACAATAAATATGTATTCCATACATCACGTCTCTCCGGGTTGAACTACTCTTAACAGTGATATCTACAAGAGGTTTCCAATGTAAATTAGTGCTGTAGCGACGCGTCGATTTCAAAATATCGTAGACGACATATTTCCGCGTCGACGCGTCGGTACACACACGTGGGTCACCCAAAGCAACAAGCAGTTCGCAATCGCACTTCAAACACAATGGAGACTGAAACGGCTACCACCTCCTCACAGGATTGCGCACGAAGCCCTCAAACGAAAACATCTCGCCCTAGGTCTTCAAAAGCATGGGAATATTTTAAAGTTAGTCCAAAACGCAAAGATATTTATATATTTATATCTCACTGAGACATAGCCTAGACCGGAAGCAGCAGCTAGCTGTGGTGGCTACCATTAGCAGCTAGCATTTGCTCTCCGATTTTTACATAAAAATTGAATTATGGATTATAAATTCAATCATTTTTGTATACATAGACGTTAAAAACCTATGGATTAACCGATTCAGCCGCGATTTTTCTCATTTTAATGCCATTGAACACGTCTTTTGATCAGATTGACAGCTACGGCGGTGAGACGATCTCCCTAGAAGCTCTGTGAAGGTACGTGTTGTGATGACTGTATTTGCTTCCCCTGTCGCGAGTCCGGATCACTCAGTGATGATACTATGTACCTACATAATCTGTGGAGTCTCAGCTTTAATCGGATATATTGTATGTGCAGCTACGATAAGTAATAAGGGTACTTTTATCTTGAGTTCTGTGCCAATGTCCGTTAGCATTTTTCGCTCAGGGGTCATTTAGATGCTTCAGTTAGCTGAGATTATTTTCGTTAATCTGGTATAACACATTAATAGGTTTTTAAATATTAAGATCCCCTGAGACACAGTATCGTGAAATTTTTTTTTTTTATATTATGTTTTTTTTACATTACGTTTTTTATGAATTGAACAACAGAAAAATAATCGTTAGATTAGTCGACTAATCGATCAAATAATCGCCCGATTAATCGTTTTCAAAATAATCGTTTCCCCCCAGCACTAATGTAAATGTAACTATTTTCAATTGGTTAGTATTACATTTTGTGACACTCATTTTAATGAAGACAAATTTAATTTAATTATCTTGAAATTCATTTATTTGACAGATAGTCAGGTTCATTATAACTTGATTTTAACTTTCGTGGGATTTTTGTGGGGATTTGCTAAACTATACATTTTTGGAAAGGGTATTGTATAAGGATTCAGAAAATCCATGTTTCCATTTGCCCAGATGTCTATATGGCGGCCATATTGGAATTTCCAAAATGGCCGCCGTAAAATGTAGGTTTTGTAATATCTCGGCTTCTAAATAATCTGGAACATTGATTTTAACTTCTAAACCTACATTTTTAGGGTCAAGGAACCCAATGGTGGTAGTTACAAAGGTATCACATTTTACAACATTAACCCTTTGATGCATGAGTCAGTCGAAAATGACCTGTGCTAAGTTTTTTTAAGTATACAAAAACAAATTGAATTGATTATTTTTCATAAAATACTCTATAATAGACCATTATCTTATATCGATAAATATAAAATATCTATAAATTCAATTCAGGCAAAACAATTAATAATCTTATGCAAGGCCCTGTGCGACCACAGTTTTTCGTCTCCTATGGCAACGGCCCTGTTCTTCAGACTTCTGATATTCTTCTGATATTTGTTGTGGACCACAAATAGCCTACTATATGAGAAGTGTCATCCTTCAAGGTTATTTTACACATCATTTGATACATGTACAGTAAGTATTATCTTCATTTTTACCTCAGAAAAGTTCAACAGGTTTTATGTCCAATTTCATTTAAGCTAGCTAACATTACTATTGTGTAATTCATGATGTCATGATGTTATCATCTTGTATCATCGAATTAAATTACAGTAGTTTGCTAATACTAGTTAGCTAACTAAATATGCTAGCTAACAATACTGTATAGTTTGTGTCATGACTGTTGTTTGAGAGATGTGTTATCATCCAATTAGCCTACTACTTTATAGTTAGCTAACACTAGCTAGCTAACTAACTAAGCTAGCTAACATTAGGACTACTGTATCTACAGTATAGTGTGTGTGTGTGTTGTATCATGTGATGAATATGTGTTATTGTTCCTCAGACTTCTGATGTTCTCCTGATATTTGTTGTGGACCACATCGGCCCTACAATATCAGAGGTGTCATCCCAAGAAGATTATTGTACACAGCTTCTGATACATGTACAGTAAGTATTATCTTCTTTTTTACCTCAGAAAATATGTAATTGGCTAGATTTCAGCAACATACTTGCACATGTAAGTATTGCTACTGTAACTAAGCTAGCTAACATGAATTATAGTGTGTCATTCATGACTATTGTTTGAATGAGTAGCGTATTAATCATGTATCAATTTAGCCTGTCAACTAGCTTGACAATATTTTCTGTCTTTGCAGTTTCTAAGCATGAGTGGAGAGTCACAAGGTAGAGAAGCATCATGTCAAGCCGAGGAGTCCGTTATCTGGAAGCAGTGCATTATCTGCCAGTCTGATGATGACAAGAAAGGAGTCCTGGTGCAACATCCTAAATTAGAGTCCTATGGACTCGTACTGCAGGCAGTTCAAGAGAGGGCCACTTTGAATGATGGGGACTACGTCCAAGTCCAAAGGCGACTGCAAAACTGCACACTAGAAACATTGTGCACAGAGCAGGCAGTCTGGCATCGCTCCTGTCACTCAAATGCAACTAACAACGACCAAATACAACGTGCAAGAGACCGCAATGCACACGCTCTAACTAGAGGACACTATACTGCCAAAAAGCGTGGACAGAAAAGAGGAAGCACAGAAATTGATGATCCAGACCTCTCAATATTTAGTTTTCATTGCCATTCACACGATCCTATACAAGTCCACTGAATAAGGAACAGTGCTTCTTTTGTCAAAAGGACGATGGCCAACAACTGTACCAGGTCAGGACTGAGAATGCTGGTAAACATCTTAAAGAGGCTGTGGAAATGTCCCATAATACTGCACTGAAGACCAGGCTGAACACCTGCATCTCACCAGGTGATGCACATGTGATTGATGTCCAATACCACAAATTTTGCTGGAGAAAAAATGTGTTCCATGCTCTTCGAGAACCTAGCACTAGCACTAGCAAAACTGCCAAAGAACCTTTCCTACAAAAGTCAAGTCTGCTTGAGCTGATTAACCTTATTGATGTAGAAACACAAAACCAAGCATACCTTAGCATGGATGACATTGAAACCACATATATCAATATGCTTGGTTCAGAAGTATTGGAAACTCATCTACCTGCATTCAGTAGAAAGTGGCTGAAAGAAAGAATCCTCACTGCTTTGCCACACCTGAAGTCTGTTCGTCAAAAAGACAGAAGGAAGCCAGCAATCCTCTACTCCCCATATGCATGTGAAGAGGACATGGTTAATACTATGACAACAACTGATAAGAAGGAGGAGGAGAACAGCATGAAGACAATCTACAAAGCAGCACAGGTGATAAGGAAAAGCATTGCAACCTTCACCAAGGAGAGAAATGTCTTACAGGTATCTAGTGACATTACCGATGTTCCAGCTGAACTATACACCATGATCCATTGGATAATGGTTGGGCCTGCTGAAAAGCTGGAAACTGAAAAGAGGACCAGAGTTGTTGACCGAGCCACACTGACGGTGAGCCAGAATATCACGTATGGGTTCAAATCCAGTGCACAGGTAAAGTACAAGCCAATCAGTGAATCAGCATCATTTAGGTCACCCCATGCACGAGAGAACCCACAGGTTTTTGGACTGGCACTGACTATCCACCATGACACACGCAACAAGAAGCTGATGAATCTGCTCAATGCTCATGGCTACTCTGTTTTCACATGGTCGTGCCCTTCTCATGGAAACTGCTCTGGCCAATGCTGTTGTAGAAAACACCAGAGCGCACCAAGGCCTCTATGTACCACCATTCCTGAGGAAGGGGACCTTTGTATTTTTTGCATCTGATAACACAGACTTTGCCGAGGACACTCGTGATGGGAAAGGAACCACCCACGGGATGATCACTGCAGTGTACCAGAAGATTGATCCTTCTAAAGAACCTGTTGCAGAGCCTCTCATCATAGGTGATGCACAGAGTCTATCAGTCACTCCCTACCATGTAGACATACTTCACTGTGACAAGCCAACACCGCAGCATGCCAAGAGGTCAGAACAGTTTGCCATCAGCAGGGGGATCTCAGAATCCTATCAGCTGACACATCTAGGATGGGTTGTTGCATCTGCATTATCCAGAATGAAAGCAGGAGAAACTTTCAGCAATATTCCAGGCTGGGCAGGATACAACTCACTGTTGTCTGAAAGCCTTCCCTTGACACAGGTTGGAGCCTTGCCACTATTGCCAGAGGTGGCACACGAGTGGTCAACTCTGTTGACTATAATCATGCAAGCAAATCAGCTGAGGAAGTTGGCAGTTGGGGAAGATCACCCCACAGTCATTACCTTTGACATGGCCCTCTATGAGAAGGTGGTGCAGCTCCTAGATGCCAGACCTGACCTGAAACAGATGGTTGTTCCCAGACTGGGTGAGCTGCATGTCGTCATGGCTGCCCTCAGAGCTCTTGGTGCCTCCATGGAGAACTCGGGTATAGATGATGCCTGGATGGAAGCAGATGTGTATGGTCCTGCCACAACAAGGCAAATCCTGAAATGCACACACTACAAGCGAGCTCTCCATGCCCACATCTACTCGTATGTAGCACTCTATGAAATGGCTCTGGAGGAGTTCTTCAAGGACAACCCACAACTGAAATATGTGTGCCTGAAGGCAACAGAGGGAGTAGAAGCTGCCTGCTCGGAGGGTAAAGACATCAAGGCTGAATCTGTGAAGCAAGTCAACAGGACCCTCCTGGAAGCCACTGCTGAAGTCATCACAGCATTCCAAGAATGGGAGGAACAAAAATCCCAGCATGCAATGTTCAAGGCCATGATGAGCTACCTACATCGGGTGGAAACAATCCTGTTCTTCGTAGCAGCAACTCGGAATGCTGACCTTGAACTCCATCTGCAGGCTGGAGAAGCACTGAGCAAGCTGTTTTTTTCCATGGATCGCATCAAGTACAAAAGACTCTGGCCAAGATACATCGCAGACATGCATGACTTGAGGATCAATCATCCTCAGACCTGGGAGGAACTACACACAGGTAATATATCCGTCACCAAGAGTGTCATTCCCTTTGTGTCTGTTGGGGCAGACCACGCATGCGAACATCTGAACAAGCTGATGAAGATTCGCTCTGGGATTATTGGCATGTCTGCCAATGCCAGACAGAGATTTTTCATGGTCACACCAGAACTTTCACGTCTGTCGAAAGAGTTCAAGAGTCAATTTGACATGGAAGCTGACGGAAGCACAGAGCACCATGAGCTTGGGCCAAGTGCAGTCAAGAGTAACTATCCCTTTTTTCTGTTTAATCTGATTACTAACAACTTCTAATAAATTGACATAGTTTATGATTTAATTGTAAAATGAAGTGTTTTTAAATAATAAACCCGTTTCTGATTCTGAGATTTTTTTTTACATATGGATGTTGAGAGATGTATCCATATCTCTTAATGTTGCTCTCAAAGTGCACAAGATTGATGCTTTTAACTTCAATATTTAAAAAAAATCTTCCTGGGGGACCCCAGAGGAGGTGAATTCCCCCCAAAATAGCACTTTATCTCTGCTTATGTAACTCCGGTGTAGTGTCCCCTCGGCAACAGATCACTCAGAGCTGGTCATTTCCTGCATTTCAATGGACAGCATATACAAAGGACACGTGAGCTGCATTGCTTAACATGCTATCTCTTTTACAAAATAAGTGTCCAGTCAACAACAAAACATCAGTGATCGTATAGTGGTAGTATATTTTTCACAAGCAATGTGAAATAATTAAACTTATACAAACTGGTGTACAAAACTCACATACCTGCGTTGATCTACTGGAGTGTCTCTACTCTTTCTTCTCCACATCTCTTGTCCACCATCAGAGATTGCAAACATTTCAGAAACAGCTAGAGGTAGGAGACAAACAACTTGTTCGCTGGGCATGTCAAAAACCTCCCTGCTTTGATCAAGACTTTAGGGAGCCTTTCAGCCCCTCTAGCAAAGGGACTGGAAAGCAAGCTTTGAAAATTCAGTACCATCTACATGCTGTCATGTTCCAGACACTGCTCTCAACCACTCAGGGCCTGCAGAAAGAAACAATTGACTTGGTGCAGGCAGTAGATTACAAAACAGCAGTTGAGAACACACCGAAAAGTTACCGAAGTAACGAGAAAGCACATGAGGTATATGAAAGCACATTTCGGCGCAGACTGAAAACTCATCTCTTTCGACTCCACTTTGAGCGATAGAATTATTAACAAAGCACTTGTATACTAATAAAGGACTGGTTTATCTAAAGCCAGTTGAGTAGCACTTGAAATGTTTTAGCTCTATGAAACCTGATGTACTTATATGATTCTGTTTTCTTCAAGTTTGTATCTTGTTGGTCGAACGCACTTATTGTAAGTCACTTTGGATAAAAGCGTCAGCTAAATGCAATGTAACATGACAAGACCAAGGCCCTGTGCAATGATCTTGATATTCCCGAAACTGTGACACAGAGGAAGAAGCGTAGAAACATGGAAGACTTTGTAGTCGAGGCATCATGTGGAGCAATGTGAAATATTAAACATAAATAAACTGGTGTACAAAACTCACATGCCTGCATTTCAATGGACAGCATAAAAGGACATGTGAGCTGGGTTCTGGTGCTCAGATTAGCTATTGATGATCACGTTGATAAATCATATAAAACAAATAGCCAATCACACAAATAACATGTTGCTGTGACTGTGAGCATTAAACAATTAACATTAAACTAAACAAACACGTTACGTTATTGTCCTTATAAAATAAAAACATACATTTTGTCCACCGAGATAATACAAGCACCTTACCCTCAAGAGATCCTCACGTGCTATGAGAATCTCCCACAATCCATTGCTGTAACAAAGCTAATGCAGGCACACGTTTGTGACACCAGATGGCGCAATTGTGTATGTGCGTGTGGGGAGTCTTGCAGTAGAACATTCGACTGTAGCACCGCCACTGTGGGCTAAACCCCGAATGTTTCCAGGTCCAGGCGACGCCGCTGGTCTACCGGGCCATTTTCGTTTCTACCCTCACCTATGAAGGATGGACCGAAAGAACGAGATCGCGGATACAAGCGGCCGAGATGGGTTTTCTCCGCAGGGTGGCTGGTGTCTCCCTTAGGGATAAGGTGAGAAGTTCGGTCATCAGGGAGGGACTCGGAGTTGAGCCGCTCCTCCTTCGCATCGAAAGGAGCCAGTTGAGGTGGTTCGGGCACCTAGTTAGGATGCCACCTGGGCGCCTCCCTAGGGAGGTGTTCCAGGCACGTCCAGCTGGGAAGAGACCAAGGCGTAGACCTAGGACCAGGTGGAGGGATTATATATCTTCGCTGGCCTGGGAGCGCCTTGGGATCCCCCAGTCAGAGCTGGTTGATGTGGCCAGGGAAAAGAAAGTTTGGGGCTCTGCTGGAACTGCTACCCCCGCGACCCAACCATGGATAAGCGGGAGAAGATGGATGGATGGATGCTGAAACAATACAACACCAAATGAAGGCTGATGTTTTGCTCGCTATCTGTTGGATGTGATTACATGTCTGTTTTGTTTTTACAGCAGGTTGTGCTGCCCTTAATCGACCAAAAAATCAATGTGTACAGGATTAAATATATAATTGTATCACTGCTGTTAGAACACTGTAGCCTCATCCCAATACCCCTCCTCGACTCCTCTCTTCCCCTCCTCCGGAACTTGACCCGGAAATCGATCAAGACACGCCATTTTGAAGGACGTCCCAATAGCTGAAATCCACACGGAGGGGTGAAGGAGGAGGGGTGCGGGAGGAGACGAAAGGGAGGATACACGCGAGTAGACTACCGGAAGTGCTTTCACTACTCGCATAAAAGCCCCGCCCCTACCTTCACAGCTGGTCGATTTCAACAGAGGAAAACGGAGAACTGGAAGATGAGTGGAAAAGCGTCACATAAATGTATAAGTGCTCACAGCTCCGTGGGAATTATTATGTGTAATTCATTTCTAGAAGGCTTTCACACTATAATTATATTTTTATTTAAATGTAGGCTACATTTTACACCAAAACGGAACACAAAAGCAGGACCAACCATCATTGAATTCCTTGACTAACAAGAGAAAGATTCATTCATTTTAAATAAATATTTAACCAGAAATGGGCCGGTTCTAAGGGGTTATTCAGTTAAGCCCGATGAGAGGGGATACAAATGTGCACATGTCATCATTAACAGACGTCGTTTAAGAGTGACGTTTGAGTGAACGAGGACATCCCAATTAATACCTGAGGACTCCTCTGTCCTCGCGTCACCTCCTCGTGTCCCTCGCTCGCATCTTACGGAGGCGGAGCTAAGATGCAAGGAAGGGACGCGAGTGAGGGAAAGGAGGAGTCGAGGTGGGGTATTGGGATGAGGCTATTTTAGCTTAGGAACCTTCCTAACGGAGTGAAATGACCCGGAAGTCCCTCAGTGGCAGCCATGATAAGTGCCGTTCGAATTCTCTAGAGATAGGAAAGGAGGTTTCAAACTTCCTTTATAACCTCCTTTAGCCTAGGAACCACTGGACCTCCCTCACCGAGAGAGGAGAAAATGCTGCCCAACAATGCCTTGCAGTCGCAGCATTTGCCGTCACACAACATTCGGCCGTTCACGGAAACAACCGATTATGACGGAGAAATTATATCATGAAAGTTACGGTGCTTATTAAGCATTTTAAAACGTATGTGGTAAGTTGCCAAAGTGCTTTGTTTTGAACGTTCATCAGTATTATAATCAAAGAGAAATATGAAAGTTAGTTTTTACTGCAATTATCAAGTCAACATTTCACAGTCTTTACTGAGCTGTGTGGGGTTTGTTCAACTTTTAAAAGATGTTTGAATGGTGATATACACAGGGATAGATGTTAAGGACGAACGTTTATAATAAATACATTTGTATTGATTTTAAGATATTTTCATAGTTCATACAATCATACGTATTGGGATCATTTGTATTAATGTGGACCGGAGGGAGAGGGTGACGAGCATAAGTTTCACTTTCCTTTTTTATTTCAATTCCAACTTTGGTCATGAAGAATATGTTTCTCTGTTGTCCACGTTCATAAAGCAACAGCATCAGAGCACGGTGCAGAGTCTCTAGATGAAACCGTTGTTCTTATTATACATCCATGTTGTAGTCCGCTGTATAGAAAACTGTACTTTCCATAGTTTCCCCACAGCAGCAGACGCACATTCATGACATCCGCTGGCGCATCATGAACACGTTGGATAGTGAAAGTGCAGTCGGATTCTCTAAAGTACCGCAGTCTCTTCTCCTAAATCCATTTGAATTCTCCTATCCACTATCCCTTAACCCTGTGACGTTTCACTCAGAGGTCAAGGGATAGACGATAGGGTTAGGATTTAGGAGCTGATTTTTGGACTATTCAACTGCAGCCTTAATCTAAATCGGACACAAACCTGCGTCTTATAACTACTCACATTCACACACCGTTGGCCATGCCATCGGGAGCAACTCAGGGTTAAGTATCTTGCCCAAAGAGACATCGACATGTTGACTGCATGGGCTGGGATCGAACCCACAACCTTCTGGTTGAAAGACGACCGCACTCCCTCGCAGCCACAGTCGCCCCGACACCAACACCTTAAGGATTTGGAGAGGAACTTCAGAGAGGAGTGGACCAAAATCCTTCCTGAGATGTGCACAAACCTGGAGACCAACTACAAGAAGTGTCTGACCTCTGTGCTGTCCAACAAGGGTTTCTCCACCAAGTACTAACACATGTTTTGCAAGGGGATCAAATACTTATTTCCCACAGTTTAATGCATATCAAATTGTATCTTTTATATAATGTCAATTACTGGATTTTCTTTTTGATATTCTTACTCGCACTGATAAATGAAACCTACCATTATAATTATAGACTGTTAATTTATTTGTAAGTGGGCAAACTTACAACATCTGAGCAAACTTACAACATCTGCAAGGGATCAAATACTTATTTCCTCCACTGTATGTCAGTGAGCGCCTGGTCAAACAGACAAAGCCCAAAGATCCCATTAAAAGGAAACACCTCCCTCTATTCAGCTAGCCTCCAGTCCGAGAGAAGTCCAGGTCCCAACAACAGCTCTCATCTCTGAAGGATGACTGTTCTCTGTTCTCTAGGCCAGTGGTTCCCAAACGGTGTGCCGCGGCACACTGGTGTGCCGTGAGGCAAGTCCGGGTGTGCCGTGGGATTGTGTGACAACCATACGTTATTATTGCAATATACATCTACACAAAAATAATAATTTTTTTATTTACTATATCAGTACTTTGTAGGTTTATATGTACGTATTCTGCGCGACTTGCGCGTCCACATCTCCACGTGCAGTGCTGCATAAACATGGCTGAGTCAGCGATAACTTTCGAGGGGTGGAGGTCTGCCCATTATTTTGAGTTCGTCCGAAGAATAGACAGGAATGTGACGGTGAGGTGCAAACTGTGTCCAGGCCAGAAGCTGTTATCCACTGCTGGAAACACCACGTCAAACCTCAAAGAACACATGCTAAGGTGAAGCTACCGCACACGCTATTTGTTGTTTGTTTATATCACGTAGTCTGTTCTTCTTCTCTGTCTTACGGTTGTTGCCTGTTTTTAATGACAAATACACACTACCGCCGCCTGCTGGTAAGGAAAGTTATTGCCACTCACGCATGCGCAGTTCGTACGTGCTCGGCGAGTAAAGTAACGAGTTACTTTATGTAGATAGTAACGAAGTTGTGTAATATATTACTTTTTTAAAAAGTAATATATTACATTTTTTTAGTAACGACCCCATCTCTGGAGTTGGCGTTCTCTACTCTGATTTACATGAAGAACAACAGGAGGTCACGGCTCTCTGTTGAACAGGACTTGCGAGTGGCCCTCTCCTCAGTGCCACCAAGGATTAAAAAATTCTGCTCGCCCCGACAGGCACATGTATCTCACTAATTTGTAAGTCAGCACATGTTTCAATGCTGATTGCTGAAATGTTACATTTATAATTTGTAGTTCAGGACCATGGACAATGCAGCTTCCTTGCATTGACAGTTATCTGTGCTGAATTTCTGCTGAGTTTCCTTTGCCTCATTTTTAATTTTGTGACCTGTCTAGTTTAAATGAGTGTGTTGCTGCTTTGATGAAGCCTAATTTGATAAAGTTTCAAATTAATTAATAAATATTTCATGACTAATATAGTTGTCTTTGTCACATTTTATTTGGCATTAGTAAATAATTATGCACATTTACAGATATTTTACATGATATGAGTGATAACACGTGTCATAAGGGCTATTTTGCACAATAGGTGTGCCTTGAGATTTTTACTTGTCCTTTGGTGTGCCTTGGGCACAAAAAGTTTGGGAACCACTGCTCTAGGCTGTACATTGTATCGGAGATACGTGATGGAAGTCTGGATGAGTTTTTTGGGATTAATTATGTAAAATATAATAAACTTGAAAACCAGGCATGTCCATCATCATTGTCACAAATGGGCAAGCTCAGAACTGGTACCAAGTCAGACTTGGTGGGCTGTTTGGAGGACCTGATTTATTTACAAGAGAATGCATCCCACCCCACAGTTAAGGCTTCATCCTTGATGGGCCTACTCTTCTGAACATGTTACGACCTGGTGCTGCTAAGATGTTTCTTTATTATGCACAGAAAGCGTTCTCACCATACATCCTGTCTCAGCTGGAGCATGTCAGCAGAATTGATGTCGTGTGGGATGAATATTTCCCCGAAAGTCTGAAGGCTGAAACACGCAGCAAGAGAGGGAAGGGAGTTCTTAGACACGTTGAGCCATCCAGTGTCATTCCTGGAAAGTGGCCAGAGTTTCTGCGCAAGACAAGAAGGCTGAACTGTTCTTCTTCCTGGCTGCCTTACACTGGCTCCCTATAGAACACAGGATAGAATTTAAAATTCTTCTTCTCGCCTACAAAGCCCTTAATGGGCAGGCGCCATCTTACCTTAAATAACTCATTATACCCTACTGTCCTATTAGGGCATTGCGTTCCAAGAATGCAGGGTTGTTGGTTGTTCCTAGAGTCTCTAAAAGTACAATGGGTGCCAGAGCCTTTTCTTATCAAGCTCCACATTTGTGGAATCAGCTTCCAGTTTGTGTTCGGGCGGCAGACACCCTATCCGTTTTTAAGAGTGCGCTTAAGACCTTCCTTTTTGATAAAGCTTATAGTTAGGGCTGATTAGATTCAGCCCCTAGTTTTACTGATTTAGGCTTAGTTTGTCGGGGGACATCTTACTTCTTCCTTCTCTCTGTCTGTACCTGTGTACTCTCATGTTCCGATTAACCCAGCTTCCCCAAATTTTCTTTTTGGTGTCTATATACGCTGGGATCCGGAGTCATGGATGATCCTGTTGCTGTGGTCCTGGATCATGAGTCCTGGATGGATATCCTCGTGGATTCATCTTCCTATTATACACACATGCATTTCCAAACATTTGGACTACCTATGTTGTAAATGTATTATTTTTTCAATTAACACACGGCATCTATTGCACGTCTGTCCGTCCTGGGAGAGGGATCCCTCCTCTGTTGCTCTCCCTGAGGTTTCTCCCATTTTTCCCTTTAAACCGTGGGTTTTCTCCGGAAGTACTGTGTTTTCAGAACTAAGTCTGCATTTAGTTGAAAACCTGTAATATTACATATATTATGTAACATGTATTACTTCACCATAATAAATATGTTAATGGTTTACTGTGTATTTTGTTCCCTGAATACCAGATACATATAGTTAGCTACATTCTAGCATGTTGTAAATAGTACCAATGCATTCCCCATCCTTGAAAATATAGAATTAGCAACCAGAATCAAGATCCTAGGTGGTCTAGATCCTAAACTACTGTAAAATAACAACCATTGGCGCCATTGGACACATTTGCGATGGCCCTATAGCCAAAGATCTTCCTTAGGGCATGCTCTAACAGTGTGCCAAATGTCATGTTTTTATCATCAAAAGCACAATTCTTTCACATATCTGCTGGACTAATCCATCAGCAATCAATCAAACAAATCATCCAACACAAAATAGAAGAAATCTGGACCTATTCTATTTATTTTTATATAACGGCATGAATTGGGACAGCTCATTGATGTCACCAAGAGCCATTGAGTCTACCTTTTGTAGTCGGCCTCTCAGAATATTTATCATTTCTTTGTCTCTTAACATTCCTATAATCATTTGTTTTTTATTGTTGATATTGTTTTGTTCTTTATTTTTGTTGTGAGAATCACTTTTCAATTGTGTCAGTGCTATATAAATAGTTATACTAATATTATTGTTGTTACCATCATTACTATTATTAATAATGTTTTCTTTGTTTTCTTTATTTATCGTTGCAGAAAGGATCATGCCAGCCCACATCAAACACCTGATCAAGAAGAATCTTCAGGCAGAAAAGATGAAAACACCTGTTCCAGTTTCCTGTACATGGAACCATGCCTGGGACTCTGTTCCACATGTCTTCAGTCAGTCCTGGACCCCATGACTCGGACACTAGTTATACCAAGGCAGAGGTAAGAGTGGTAGAAGAGGAGTGGAGTTATCTTTGTATTTAGGCTGCAAGTCGACAAAGGTGATCAAGTGCTGATGCTAATAATGATCCGATTAATTTGATATTGATTGTCTGCCAATACCGAATCCTGATCCGATTGTTCTATTTCCCAGATAATACAGCTGCACCGTGGACAGCTCTATTTGTTTTTGCCATTGTAATTCACCATAAGCAATTGTTGACTGTAAAGTCTATGCCAACCAACTGTCATTTATATGTATGTATGTATGTATGTATTTTACCATACTTTAACGGTCAAGTTCTGGCAACCACAGTAGCCCAAATGTTAACGTAAATGTCAAGTTTTCTTTTTGTAGTGTACTTATATCTGTACATTTATTTTCAGTTTGCTTCAAGAAGTGGCTTCAACAGACAGAAATGCAGGCCAGATTGGGAAAGGCTGGACGCTACACAACGGGAAACATTATGGACATGAACAAGGAAAAACAAAAAACACTTTCTTTGTTGCCTTTTTCTTATCATACATAGTGTTACTGTTTGTGTTACCATTTCAGTATTGAATTATATTTATTACTTTTATTTTAAATCAAATGCACCTGTTTTAGATCATATATTTATTTTTGATGTGTAGGTTGTGTAATGTTCTTATTAGTTATAAATAAGACATCTTCTTGGATCTTTAGACTAGCTTTACTAGCCAACTTTATTAGCCAACATGCAGTACTTTCACACCTTGTTCTGCGAACATCTATGTCCATAGATGTTATACTGCCGCCTAGTGGTAACATGTATGCATTGTAACTAAGCATAAACACCTATCATTACATCCCCTTTAACAGGTCAGTATAACACATTTCTTAATTATAAAGCATCTGGAACGTAGTCTTCAAATGTAATGTAAATTTTAAACATTCAAAATGTCTAAACATACTGTAAAGAAAGTATAGCAGTTTTTAACTTGCTATTTACTCTAAATAAAAGATCTATTGTTAACTAAACTTATGACACAAATATCAAATAAATGCCAACCATGCTCTTTTCTTAAAGTCACTTATAACTGCATGTCAACAGTTTATTGTTCTATAAGTCTGTCAGGTGGTTTTCTACGTCTTGTGGATTTTCTCAGATCTGGTGCTTCAGTTACTGAGGAAGGTGAAGGAGGCTCACTATGTTGCAAGTCTGGTGTCTCCTCAACTCCCTTTTCAGACTCAGTGACCTGACCAACTTCCTCAATGTTCTCCTGAGTCTTCAACAGACTCTTCCTGTTTCTCCGAAGCACTTGTTCATTCTCCGTTTTCACAGTGAATGACCTGGGGCCCACTTCACTGAGGACAGTTGCTTTCCTGGTCCAGGAATCAGGACCCTCAATTCTCACAACATCCCCTTCCCGAAGAGGTTCCAGTCTCCTTGTCACTTTGTCATAGTTCATTTTCTGTTTGAGCTTGAGCTTCATTCTCTTATTATCCAGCACCTTCTTGTCGTTGTTGTAGTTTGAAATGTGTGGTACCATGGTGCGCAGCTTGCGACACATGAGGAGCTCAGCAGGGGATGCACCACACTCCAGCGGTGCGGCCCTGTAACTCAACAAAGCCAGGTAAGGGTCAGTTTTACCATCACTTGCCTTTTTCAGCAGCCTTTTAACAATTTGGACCCCTTTTTCAGCCTGCCCATTAGCCCGTGGATACAGTGGGCTAGAGGTAAGATGCTGAAATCCATACTGTTCCGCAAACCTCACTGCTGTATTGTGGACCATTGTCACTGACAACACATTGTGGGATGCCATGTCTGGCGAAGAAGCACTTCATATGTGTGATGATAGAAAGTGCTGATGTACTGGAGAGCTGTGCTACATCAGGGTAGTTTGAATAATAGTCTATTAACAAAAGATAGTCATTGCCATTCAGATGGAATAGATCAGTGCCCACCTTTTGCCATGGTGCCGCTGGTAGGTCTGCAGTCAGCATTGGCTCCTTTGTTTGTTTGTAGTGGTGTCTGAGACATGTGTCACATTTTCCTATCATGCTCTCAATATCCATGTTGATGCCTGGCCAATAAACTGCTTCTCTGGCCCTCCTTTTTACATTTTTCCATGCCAAGATGTCCCTCATGGATACGATGTAGCATGTCCTGACGCATGGATTGAGGGATGACAATCCTGTTCTGTCGCAGCACGAGGCCATTTGCCACACTCAGGTCTGCCCGTACAAGATAGAACTGTGGACAACTTCCTTTTGTCCAACCATTCAAAGTATGGCAGGCCACTTTCTGTAGTGTAGGGTCTTTTTCTGTCTCCTGCACAATTTTCTGCAACATGACATCAGAAGCTGGGAGTGATGCCATCACCATGTCAACGTGTGCTTCAACATCATCACCAGCTGTGAATCTGAGACTCGTGTCAGTGCTAGGTACAGGTGCCCTAGATAAAGTATCTGCCAGTACAATGTATTTCCCTGGAGTGTATATTAACTCAAAAATCATATCGCTGCAGTTTCATCATCATGCGCTGGATTCTAGGTGACATGTCATTTAGGTTTTTTTTTATGATTGAAATCAGCGGTTTGTGATCAGTCTCAGCTGTAAAGGTTGGTAAACCATAAACATAACTGTGAAACTTTCCACACCCATACACTAGACCCAGAGTCTCCTTTTCAATTTGCGCATAGCGCGTCTCAGTCTCTGTCATTGTTCGTGATGCGTATGCCACCGGCTGCCATTTGTCTCCATTTGCTTGAAGGAGTACAGCTCCCAATCCATCTTTAGATGCATCTGTAGAGATCATTGTAGCTTTTGATCTATCAAAGAATGTAAGAACTGGCTCAGTAGTTAGTTTCCTTTATTTTTTTCCGTTATTTTTCATTTGAAGCATTCCACTCAAAAACCTTGTTGTGTTGAAGCAGCTCTCTGAGGCATGTTGTCTTGGAGGAGAGATTAGGTATGAATTTACCCAGGAAGTTTATCATTCCCATAACTCGCAGGACTCCTTTCTTGTCAGTGGGAGGAGGCATGTCCAGTATTGCTTGCACTTTTGCCAGATCAGGCTCCACCCTCTCCTGAGATCTTGTCTCCCAAGAAGGTCATTTCTGTGACCCCAAACTGACATTTATTTCTGTTCAATTTCAACCCATTCACTTGGACTCTCTGTAGGAGATCTCTTAGTCTTTTGTCATGTTCTCAACGTGTTTTTCCCCAGACAACCAAGTCATCTATGTACACTCTTGTGCCTTCCAGACCCTCTATTATGGACTCCATCGCCCTGTGGAAGATTTCTGGTGCTGAGATGATACCAAATGGCAACCTCAAAAAACAGTATCTCCCAAATGATGTGTTGAAGGTGCAAAGCTTGCTGCTTTCTGGGTCCAACTTCAGCTGCCAAAACCCCTGCGAAGCGTCCATTTTGCTGAAATATTTTGCACCTGCCATTTCACAGGTTATCTCCTCACGTTTTGGGGTTTGGTAGTGTTCTCTTTTGATATTCTCATTCAGATCCTTTGGATCAAGGCAGACTCTTAAGTCACCAGTTTTCGTTTTTACACATGTGATGGAGTTCACCCAGTCAGTCGGCTCCTCCACTCGCTCAATAACACCCAGTAATGTCATCCTGTCAAGCTCTTTTTTAAAACCTGCTCGTAGTGGTGCTGGCACTCTTCTTGGGGCGTGCACTACAGGCTTGGCATCATCCTTGAGCTGGATCTTGTAAGTGTACGGCAAGGTCCCTTGTCCTTTCAAAAACTGTTGGAAATTCCTTTACAATGTCAACTGTTTCAGCAAACTGCGTGTAGTTTGTATTTCTGCATTGTTTGTCCATTACTATGTCCCCACTGTGTATTTGATAGATTCTCTTAACCAGTCCTAGATCCTCTGAAGCTTTGTCTCCCAGGAGTGATTCATGCCCATTAGGCACAATGACAAACAACAGGCTGTACTGTTTGCCTTTCACTGTCAACTTGAGTCGGCATTGCCTTTTTGTCTCAATTGGCTGCCCGTTGTATGCCTTCAGTGGTTTGTTCTTTTCTGAGATACTTCTAGGTTTCTCTCTAAGTGCCTTGAGATCATTCACATTAATTAAATTAGCTTTAGCCCCAGTGTCAATCTGAAATGGCACAATTGTCCCATTTACTAGGATTGGTGCAATCCATTTGTCATCTGATACAGCTGTAGGAGCCATTTCCTTAGATTATAGTATCTTATCTTTTTAGAGTATAACCTGAGATTCTGTGGTGTATATTATTTATTTATTATTTGAGTGCGTTACTCTGCAGGTCGAGATGCCGCAGCATAAAAGGAGAGGTGCTGCAACCTACTGGTGTGGCTGACTGAAGCAAACAGTTTTTAGACCTTGCTGGTTGGGAGCGTCACAGCTTGGTTCTTCTGCCTTTAACATTGAAATATCAGTTTATATGACAAAAAGTTTGTTTAAAAACGTTTATTTATTTTTGCCTTTTTTGGAATAAACTATTTTACTTTTCAATCGCATCTGGACATTTATATTTTTTCTCTCAAACTACAAGCGTCTATTCGTCGGTCAGCCCCACGAGTGAGCCACAAACAAAGGACAAAAAACAAATGGATATCGTGGTCACTACAACAGTCTAAAAACTTGCTTTTGGATGAAAAACCGGAGGAAAAGTTTGTGAAGGAGCAGCGGCATCCAGACAAGCCAGATTGGGACTGGGAGTTTTTAGACTGTTGTAGTGACCACGATATCCATTTGTTTTTTGTCCTTTGTTTGTGGCTCACTCGTGGGCAGAATTCAGGAAACTCCACTTTATGCCCTTTTGCAGCAGAGTTTCCTGAATTCTGTGCTGGTTCAGAATGGAGAGGGCTTCCTTTAACTCTCTCTGAGCTCCAACTAAATTGGTCCCATCGTCAGATCTTATATGTTTTCCTTGACCTCTTCTGCATATGAATCTTCTCAAAGCGTCGATACATGAGTCTGTATCAAGTGAGCTGGCGACCTCAATATGCACAGCTCTGCTTGTCATGCACGTGAACAGCACTCCGTACCTCTTTAATGTGGTACGTCCTCTTTTGACTTGAATAGGGCCAAATTGTCCACACCAACATTGGTAAATGGAGGCATGTCTGGCTCAAGCCTTTCCTGTGGCAAGTCAGCCATCTTCTGCTCTCCAACTTTGGCTCTTTGTCGTCTGCACAAAACACAATCTCCCAATATCTTTCTTACAGCAGAGTTGGCTTTGATGATCCAATACCTCTTCCTAACTTCAGAGAGGATGTGGTTTCTTCCTCCATATCCAGTTATTTCATGCATGTGCCTTAATATGAGAGTTGACACATGACACTTTTTTGGCAGTATGACAGGGAACTTAGTTTCTTCTGGCATAGCTGCCCTCCTCAGGCGTCCTCCCACTCTTAGCACATCCTTTAACTCTGGATCAAGCTTGTAGAGGCTGCTTGTCCTTTTGACACCACGTGTTGTTGTTGTTTGCAGTGCTGTCGTTTCCTCTGGAAAATACTGTCTTTGAGTTTGGCATATGATGGAGTTTTCTGCCTTCTCAAGATCTTCCAGAGTAATGGTCTGTCCACCCAGTGTGGCCTTCATGTTTTCTATTTTCTGCTCAACATTGCTTTTGTTTTGAGCATCGGTGTTGGAGTCATTTAAAGTGGAAATAAGCTCTTTTCTCCTTTGAACGAGCAGTTTCAAGACTTCTTTGAACTTCAGGATCCATGCTACTGCAACTTTCAGTTTTTTCCAGCTGGAGAAATGCATGAGTAGCTGGCCTGTAGGACTTTCTGTGACCATAACTGTGTTGACAATAGCATTTATTTTGACCTCTAAATCATCGCAGGAGAGAGAGATGGATTCCAAGGGAAACAGCAACCAGTCCTTTTCTGACTTCCAGAGCATTTCTGGGCCATGGATCCATGTTCTGTTCTCCATAAATGTGTCTGCCTTTTGTCCTCTAGAGGCGACATCAGCAGGATTGATCTTTGTGTTCACATAGTGCCATTGGGTTATCTCTGTGGACTCCCTGATGATGGAGATCCTGTTTGCAACAAATGTGTGAAACCTTGTGTTTTGGTTTGCAATGTATTTGAGCACAGATTGGCTATCAGTCCAAAACATAGAGCTTTCCAACTGTAGTTGCAACTCTGTTCTGAGTAATGTGTCCACTCTTGTAGCCAGCACTGCAGCAGCAAGCTCCATCTTGGGGATTGTGATCTTCTTGAGAGGAGCTACTCTTGCCTTTCCCATCATGAATGCCACGTGAATGTTGTTATTGTGGTTCACCAGTCTCAAGTAGCTCACTGTGCCGTACCCCTGCTCACTTGCATCCGAGAAATGGTGTAGTTGTGCTTGGATCTGTTGGCCAAAGTCATTGGGATTGATGCACCTTTTTACCTTGAAGTCAGTAATCTTCTGAAGATCTAGCTTCCATGTAACCCACTGCTTAGAAAACTTCTCAGGTATTTTCTCATCCCAACCGTAGCTAGTGCTACACAGCTCTTGTAATAGCAACTTGGCAGGCAGAGTGAAGGGTGCAAGGAACCCAAGAGGATCATAGATGGAGCTCACCATAGATAATATTCCTCTCCTTGTGTGTGGTTGTGGCTTGATGCTGACATTGAATGTAAAATTGTCATCTTCCACACACCATTGCACTCCAAGTGCTCTCTCAGTTGGGAGTCGATCTCTGTCCAGGTTCAGCTCCTTCACTTCATTAGCTCTGTCAGCTTCGGGAATTGAGGACAGCACCCTGCGACTGTTGCTTATCCATTTAGAGAAGTGGAAACCTCCCCTCTGACATGCAGCTGTGAGCTCTTTGGCCAGCAGGATAGCTTCTTCCTCTGTAGCAACAGACTTTAGGCAGTCATCCACATAGATGTTTTTCAGTATTGTGTCAATCACTTCAGGTCTGAAGTACTCCCTATTATCCATTGCTGTTCTTTTTAATGCGTAGCTAGCGCAGCTGGGTGATGACACAGCGCCAAAGAGATACACAGTCATGCGATACTCAGAAGGGGGAAGGCTTGTGTCCCCACCAGGCCACCACAAGAATCTTAAAAAGTCTGTATCTTTTTCGGGCACCTTGACTTGGTGAAACATCGCTTGGATGTCCCCCATCATTCCTATTGGCTCCTGGCGGAATCTGGTTAGTACTCCTAAAAGGCTGTTAGTGAGATCAGGACCCTGCATCAGTTCTGAGTTTAAGGATGTGCCTTTGAATGATGCTCCACAGTCAAAGACCACTCTGAGTTTTCTTTTCTTGGGGTGGTAGACCCCATGATGAGGTATATACCAGACTTTATCCTCCTTTTGCTTCAGCTGCCCCTGTGGCACTTCTTCAGCATAACCTTTGTCAATGACATCACTGAGAAATCTGGTATATTCCTCATGAAATGATGCGTTCCTACGAAGCTTTCTTTG
This sequence comes from Gymnodraco acuticeps, assembly GCF_902827175.1. Lineage (NCBI taxonomy): Eukaryota > Metazoa > Chordata > Actinopteri > Perciformes > Bathydraconidae > Gymnodraco > Gymnodraco acuticeps. Next base: position 1,827,089 of record NW_022990125.1, on the reverse strand, counting down.
CAGGCTGGAGAGACGTTGCTCAGCAACGTGGCGATTATCTGGCATTGAAACATCATTCCTCCTGAAAGGTAATCTTAGACTGTAGTGTCCATCCACAATGTTTGATGAGTCTTTTGCTATTTGAATGAATTGCTTGTCCTCTGTTGACATTTCCTTTGTGTCCTGATAGGCCTTTTCACTGAAGTCTGTGTTGTATTGTGTGATCAGTAACTCCTGTAAATTGACCAAAGAAATTCTGTTCACGGAGGCGGTATTGCTGTCCTTTGCGATTCCTCCTCTCAACGGGCCATTGACCACCCATCCCAGTAGAGTCCTGCATGCGTATGGGCCTTCTCCTTGGCTATTAATAATTTCTAGCGGTTCCAGGGTGAGATTGGTTGCACACTTTACATGTTAAGCGGTTATTGCAGTTTTTGCTCATGTGACCTGGTACAAGACAACCAAAACAGATTCCTCTTTCCTTTATGAAGCTTATCTTTTCTTTGTGCATTTTCTTTTTGAGTGAGAAACATGCATCCATTGTATGTCCACCTGAACAGTACAAACAGGAAGCTTTGGAGGTGCTGCTGTGAGGCTGGGGAGATGTGGACTGGCAGTCAATGTTTGTAATACTGGTGGCAAAGCTGCTGCTAGTGGATTTTGGCCTCTTGTTAATACTTGCTTTGCTGTGTTGACAGTTTGGTCCTGTATACAGCCAAAGACAGGGTCTGTTAATATCTTTACATGATGCTCAATGAACTTGACAAGGTCGCTGAATTTGACCTTGCTGTGCTGCCTTTCCATTAGCCTGTAGACTTCTGATTGCCACCTCTCTCTGAGTTTGTATGGTAACTTTGTAAGCAAGGATGTAAGATTTGAAGAAAGATCCAATTCCTCCATGTAGGTGATTTCCTCCATTGCATTACAGCATCCTCTTAAGTACAATGCAAAAGCCTGTAAAGCCTTGGGGTCCTCAGGTTTAATTTGAGACCATGATAGGGCTTTTTCAATGTATGCGTTAGCAATTTTAAAATCATTGCCATAATGTTCTTGAAGAAGTTCTTTAGCCTTTTGGTATCCCCTTTCTGGATCCATGTATAGGCAGATTCTGACCAGTTCACGACACTGCCCCCTGGTGTACTGTTCCAAATAGTACAATCGGTCTTTCCCACAGACAGTCTTAGCTTCAATGGCATGCTCAAAGGCCCTTAGAAAGGATCGGTATTCAACTGGATCTCCTTCAAAGACCTTGATGTCCTTTTGGGGTAACAAGGAATGGTGTTGTTGTAGAACTAGAGAGGCAGTAATGTCATTCTGTTATTGTAATATGCTGTACAGAGTTGTGACTCTTATGGAGTTTTCTTGAGTTGTTGGCTCACCTTTTCCATGTGATTGTGTTGGTTTCAAAGTGGGGTTTTGTGATGCCTTTGACTTCCCTCAAGCAGGATCGTGCAGTGAGTATCCATACTGGAGTCCTTCCTTTAGCCGCACACTTTGTATATATCCACTCTTTTATCCTTTGTGTAATCCTCTTCCTTTGCAGAGATTACATCCTTTTGTTTTCTTTGTTCATAATATTCGTTCATTCCATCCATTGTTGGCTGTTTGTCTTGAGTGTCCAGAATGTTGAATACAGAGATTTTAGCATCAGTAGCTTCTAACTGGGATTGCAGCTCCAAAGTTTCCTTTCTTTTCCTTAGTTGCTCCCTTCTTCTAGCTCCTGCTCCTCCTCCTCCAAAGCATGCCTGGTCCTTAATGAAGTTAATTTTGCCATTAGCGCAGCTTTCTCTGCTTCTGCACAGATGCGAGCAGATGAACTTGATGAACGTTCACTTCTTTGAGATCTTTTGGAGACTCCAGATGCACTTTCCCAAAGAGAATCATCCTTTCCTGTTGCACACTCAGACAGCCATCTTGTCACAAAAATAATAAACTCTTCAATGCTAGTCAATTTTGATTGAAACCAAGCTTCACTTTCACGTTTTTCTTCTTCCTCGTTTAAAAGTATGTGATATGACAAGTGTGAGTCTTTAAAACTTTCCGTCAAAGCATCATATTTGACCATATTCTCCTGCACTTCCTCTGCATTCATGCGGTCCTCCGTTAGCTCCTTAATAATGTTGCTTCTGCGCGTAAAATGTCCCAATCTGGCTTGTCTGGATAAACGCATGCTTGAAACATCATCCCCCTCCACTTGGGTTTCAGTTTGACTCAGATTGGCCACAGCTGCTCCAATCAGTTCCTTTTCATTCATTTTGCTGATTATTTTTCACTTTTATATCAGCATTTATGAATCGGCACACTTTAGAAAGTTATTTTCAAATAGTTCAATGCTGTGGTGGGGAACCTTTTTCCTCTCAAGGGCCATTTCAATTTTTCCGACATCCTCCGAGGGCCGTACAAATGATTGACCTCTGCTTAAAAATACTAAAATCACAGCCCATTAATTTCACCTTTCTTTCATGGTGTGCAAAGAAAAAGCAACCCCTTAATCCAGATATTTTACCATGACTCGCGCATGCATTCACGTGCACGGTTGTGGCATGACCACCAAAACAGAAAGATATGGACACAAGATGTGTGCAAATGTATTTAGTTTCCTATCCATGTGGACATGATTTAAGTGGGGGGGGGGGACCTAACCTCCTCTAGGGGGCTCTGGGGGCATGCTCCCCCGGGAAGATTATTTTTTAAATGTTGAAGTTAAAAGCATCAATCTGGTGCACTTTGAGAGCAAAATTAGGAGCTCTATGGATACATCTCTCAACGCCCATATGAAACAGAACTGTAAGCAGATTTATTTTTCTTTATGGATATTTTACAAATCAATCCCCTTTCAAACTGTATTCTTGTTTATTAATAACAACTTTTTTTTACTGTCATATAGAATTGTATACCTGTTTACTTTATTCTCTTATTTTTTTATAACTATAATGATCATGTAAAGATGTGCCTTTACCTCACTGGTTGTAGAAAAAGCTTCTTATATTCGTTAGCATAGCTAGCTAACCAGATGCTAATAACAACAAAGTTATTGACTGTATGATCAGTATGTCAGATGAACAGATCGCCACTGGGCTTACAACTAAGACACAGCCACGGCATGTGTACGGCTCCTTATGGGTACTGCAATTTTTGGAAGTGCAGGAGCGGAGCGGCGTTCTGTTGCTCTCCGTCAGAACTGCACCCCTGTCAGACGAGACATATACCACGTGATGACAAGTTAGGCTTGTGTTGTGTTCAAGGACCCTGACCTTGGCCAGGAAAAACAGGCACTCGCTTGTTTAATTTTTTGCGGTCTAGATTTCTTTAATTGTTTTCTTTTTTGCGTGTGTTTATAAATTACCTCGAGGGCCGTACCAAATTGTCTCGCGGGCCGCATACGGCCCGGGGGCAGCAGGTTCCCCACCCCTGCCGTAGTGTATCTGCTTGCGCCGTTCATTAATTATATTACACAGCGGATATCCAAATTAAATAATTCCGTTTCAATGTCCAACAAAGTCACTCCAATAGTGCTCCTTAATTAAGATATACGTCTTCCTTAACGGAATTGTTCCAATCCATCCACTTTCTTCCACAATTTGTACACTTTTGAGACTTCTGAACTTTATTCACCCCTGTGGCGTTTCCTGGTTCGCTCAGTCTCCATTGTTCCTTTGTCTGGATGCCGCTGCTCCTTCACAAACTTTTCCTCCGGTTTTTCATCCAAAAGCAAGTTTTTAGACTGTTGTAGTGACCACGATATCCATTTGTTTTTCATCCAAAAGCAAGTTTTTAGACCTTGCTGGTTGGGAGCGTCACAGCTTGGTTCTTCTGCCTTTAACATTGAAATATCAGTTTATATGACAAATAGTTTGTTTAAAAACGTTTATTTATTTTTGCCTTTTTTGGAATAAACTATTTTACTTTTCAATCGCATCTGGACATTTATATTTTTTCTCTCAAACTACAAGCGTCTATTCGTCGGTCAGCCCCACGAGTGAGCCACAAACAAAGGACAAAAAACAAATGGATATCGTGGTCACTACAATAGCATTTACAGTAAGCCTACCTTTTGGACTCTGTGAGCCGTCATTTTCGTCGTGTGACACCATCTTGATGAAAAATGTTTCACTTAAATCATCACTGTCATCTGAGTCTTCAACTCTGTGCATAATGATTTTGTCCTTTGCACTTTGCACACATTTCCCCATAAGCAGGATATTGTCTTGGTGTGTGTTTTTCCCCACATCTCTTGCAGCTGAACGACTGTTCGTCATCATTGATTTGCAGGTTGGTTGTTATTTGTATAATTATTGTATTGTTACTCTGTATTTTATTATATTAATGAGCTATTTATTCAATTAAAATACTGTTACGAACACTATACAATGTCTTTATTTTGGTAGATACCAGAATACATGACACAATGAATCTTTGTTTAAATAATCATACCAGTATTTAAACAATGTATGCTGGTCACCTGGAATCCTGGTAAACTTCCAGGATGGTATATCTAATAGTATTATTAAACATAAACTGGTGATAGATGGATGCTGGTGACCAGCCCAGCATACCAGCATACTATGCTGGCCTATGCTGTTGTTTTTAGCTGCCATGATGGCTGGTTTAGCTGGTGCAAGAGCTAAACCAACTAAACCGGCCAGGCCCAGCTAAACCAGCCATCCTGGCCAGCTAAATTGTCCAAAACCCTTCTAAACCAGCCAATCTATATACTGGCTGGTCAGGCTGGTCAATTTAACTAAATTGGTCTAAACTGTTTTTTTTCAGCAGGGCATTGCGCAGGGCATTGCGCAGTTCCAAATGTGAGTTTTTTTCTAGCCTGCACTTGTAGGGCAGAGGTCAAATGTTTCATTTTCCGCACCACTCATCGAATTGTAAAGCAAGCCAAAATTCAAACCACATGCGTTTCAACATACATTGGTCGCCTCCTCTTAAGTTTTCCCTTCATATAATTTAGGAATGTGTTCAAGTGGTTGTAGAAAAGGCCACTACGGGAGTCGGCGATGAACAAATCGAACACATTCGCGACTGGCTAAAATGAAAACCAAGAGGGAGGGGTTTGTGTTGCAGAGGTTGATGGTTGGCTGCGAGAGGTGTCAATCCCCGTGAACAAAACAGCCGTTGCCCTGTTGTTTATATAAAAGGGAGGAGAGACGTTGAGCTTGTTTTGTGGTATTGCTTCTTCTTACAGTAAGATAGTAAGAGACATGATGTGGAAGATTGTCCTCCCTGTTCTTGCGGCGGTTTTTGCCGTCGGCTCATCATCAAAAATGCCCGGGGGGTATACAAACATAGATGTCAATGACGAAGGGGCTCAAAATGCCCTCAACTTCGCTGTCGTCGAACACAACAAGCAATCCAACAGCATGTTCCTCAGCCAGGTGGCAGAAGTGGTGGGGGTGAAGAGACAGGTTGGTAACCTTTAAACTGGGCTTTTGAATGTCTTAACATTTGACTTTACAGACATGGTAAAATCAAGATAGGCTACTTTGTTTATATGCAACCGTTGTCGTGGACCTGCTTTTACGCCTGAGCCCATCAGGCTAACTGTTTCCTTGTCACTCCTTATCCACATAAAGGCACATACAACAGCAGAGGGGGGAGAAGTAGCCTACTCAGATCTTGTACTTAAGTAAAAGTACCAGCTTTGATTATAATTAGGGATGCACGATATTGGTTTTTTGAAACCGATACCGATAACTTCCTGCTTCTCAAGACCGATACCGATAATAATATAATATATATATATATATTAAATGTACCTGTAGTTTTTGCACACCTGGTTGTAAAAAAAAGACTAGTAGTGAGCAAATGACATGAGCATTACTACTATGAACAAAACAAAGCCAAGAACAGTTTTGACAATTCAAAGTGACCATATTTATTTTCCCAAATAAAGTTCTTGCCTTTTTCAAAAGCCTCGTCGATAGGTAAAAGCCCCGGTGCCTTTGCAGCTGGCTTTGGATTCGCCGCTAGTTTAGCAGCGCAGGCGTCTCTGTACGCTTTTAACACACCATCTTAGCGATGGCGATGTTTCAGGTGACTAATCAGGTTTGAAGTATTATAGCTCGTTGCCTTTTTCCCTCCTCGTGGAACTTTTGCATTGCATTTGTTAATACAAATAACAAGTGAACTATCTAACTCTGAAACTTTGAAATAGTCCCATACTACCGACGACATGTTTGTTTACTGTCCTGGCTTCACGGCCACACACCATTTACGTCACAGCCAGGCATGAGTTAGGGAGCGCTGGATTTGTGAAAAACTCCCCTCTTCCTAAACCACTAATACCACAGTACTGGCAAAACGGGAGGAGCCGAGTGAAAAACAAGCACCCCTCATCCCAGTCCACCCACACCGCAGTATGTTTTTATTTATTTTTTACCCAAAACATATATTGTATATTATCGGGGCTATTAATACTTTTATCGGGTTTATCGGGATGACGTCATAATTCCTAATATCGGACCGATAATTATCGGTGCACCACTAATTATAATTAATGATGCATTAATGTGTTTATCAAAGCTGGTAAAGGTGCAGCTAGTTTTAATTGCTTTGTATACTGTAGGGTAGACTAGTTACTCAATGTTACTCCAGAGGCCTGTACGACGAAGCTGGTTCAACATAACCTGGATATGTTTGAGTTAGCCGGTTGGCCTAATCCAAAAACATACGCGCTCTCGCTAAACGGTCCTACGACGCTGGTTATCAAGTGGATCGCTCAAGCCAGCCGTGTCCTATCTAGTTAGGTGCGCGTTCACATGAAAGGTGTGGTATTCGACCAATCACAAACATGGAGAAGCGTACTGACAGCGCAGCGTCATACTTCCTGAATGAAAAGTGAACTTCAATATTAGTCAAATATGAAGAAGTTAAACTTTAAACATCCATGACTTAAACACTTTATCCAGGATAAAAGCCACAAAGCTGCACCTGCACGGTGAATACAGCTGGTAAAAGAAAAGTGTTTTGAATGCATACATTAACAGGTTTATGATATCACTGCCTCGTCTAAGACACGAGTGGATCTGACTTTAATTACATTTGACTCGAGTGTTTCGTCAACTTAATGTGTTGCTTAAAATAATACTTCTGCAGACAGTAGCCTATGTGACACTGAGTGTTGCACGGCCAGATACGGCTCAAAAAGCTGAGTCAGATAAAGAAATATGATACATTATGATGTAATATGAATGATAATGGGACACATCGCTAAACGAAAATCCTGCTTCGTAATACAGGCCTCTGGGGGGTATACTACGAAGCAGGATTTTCGCTTAGCCAGCTAACTTCAGGGAAAACTCGGGGTTTTCCGGTCCTACGAAGCTGGTTCTCTTTTTAGCAGGCTAGATCTCCATGGTAACTTATGCTGTGCGGCTAACCTGGGGGGTATACTACGAATCTAGTTCAACCTATCCTGGATATGTTTTGAGTTATCCGGTTGACTTAATCCAAAACAAACGCGCTCTCGCTAAACGGTCCTACAACGCTGGCTATCAACTCGTTCGCTCAAGCCAGCCGTGTCCTATCTAGTTAGGTGCGTGTTCACATAAAAGGGGTGGTATCTGGAGCATTCGACCAATCACAAACATGGAGAAGCGTACTGACAGCACAGCGTCTTCCTGAATGAAAAGTCAACTATAATATTAGTCAAATATGAAGAAGTTAAACTTTAAACATCGATGACTTAAACACTTTATCCAGGATAAAAGCCACATCTGCACCTGCAAGGTGAATACAGCTGGTAACAGAAAAAGTGTTTGAATGCGTACATTAACAGGTTTATGATATCACTGCCCCGTCCAAGACACAAGTGGATCTACCGCGGTGAATTTAGTTTTAGGTCGGATATTCGACGGACATTCGCGGACCCGCCAGCAGCGTCAGTTTCCCCCATGGTTTCCCCTGCTACTGGCTGTATTACGACGGAGATCTTCTCCGCAAAACGAGGCTTTCACTTAGGGACCATCAATAAATGACTTTTCAATTACACACGAACATTTTTCTTTTGAATAAATCGACAGCTTCCCGATCGAGTGAATGTGAAGCAAATCCACGCTAGAGCATGCATTTGTTGAACACACCTCTTTTTATTGCATTTTAATTAGTGGTGCACGATAATTATCGGCCCGATAATTATCGGTCCGATATTAGGAATTATGACGTCATCCCGATAAACCCGATAACAGTATTAATAGCCCCGATAATATACAATATATTTTTTGGGTAAAAAAAAAGAAAAAAATACTGCGGTGTGGGTGGATTTGGATGAGGGGCGCTTGTTTTTCACTCGGCTCCTCCCGTTTTGCCAGTACTGTGGTATTAGTGGTTTAGGAAGAGGGGAGTTTTTCACAAATCCAGCGCTCACTAACTGCCTGGCTGTGACGTAAATGGTGTGCGGCCGTGAAGCCAGGACAGTAAACAAACATGTCGCCGGTAGTATGGGACTATTTCAAAGTTTCAGAGTTAGATAGTTCGCTTGTTATTTGTATTAACAAATGCAATGCAGAAGTTCCACGAGGAGGGAAAAAGGTAACAAGCTATAATACTTCCAACCTGATTAGTCACCTGAAACATCGCCATCGCTACGATGGTGTGTTAAAAGCGTACGAAGACGCCTGCGCTGCTAAACTAGCGGCAAATCCAAAGCCAGCTGCAAAGGCACCGGGGCTTTTACCTATCGACGAGGCTTTTGAAAAAGGCAAGAAGTTTGCCAGAGACGACCCCAGGGTTTGTTTTGTTCATAGTAGTAATGCTCATGTCATTTGCTCACTACTAGTCTTTTTTTTACCACCAGGTGTGCAAAAACTACAGGTACATTTAATATATATATATATATTATATTATTATCGGGTATCGGTATCGGTCTTGAGAAGCAGGAAGTTATCGGTATCGGTATCGGTTTCAAAAAACCAATATCGTGCATCCCTAATTTTAATACTTTAAATACGTTTTATTTATTTTTTTGATGGAAAAATTAGCTTATTTCTTCAATACCTTCCAGGTCATGTGACCGATTCACTCAAAATCAATGCTGGGTCAAATAACTACACTGGCTGCATAGGACACACCTCTTTTTATTGCATTTTAATACTTTAAATATTTTTATATTAATATTTTGATGGAAAAATTAGCTTATTTCTTCAATACCTTCCAGGTCATGTGACCGATTCACTCAAAATCAATGTTGGGTCAAAGAACTACACTGGCTGCATAGGACACACCTCTTTTTATTGCATTTTAATACTTTATTTTATATTAATAATCTGATGGAAAAATGAGCCTATTTCTTCAATACCTTCCAGGTCATGTGACCGATTCGCTCAAAATCAATGTTGGGTTTGGGTTAGGGTTAGGGTTAGGAAAATACACAAGAAGAGGAACAATTTCCAAAGCCTTAAACAGTGGTGTCAGCAATTATTATTACACTATGTTAAGACAGACACCAGTAGAGAAAATAATGGCTGGTAACATAAGCAGAAGCCTCACCAAAGACGTGTTTAAAGAAAATATCCTCTGAAGTGAAGAAAAGTGCAAGGCTCCACGATGACATGATGCTTGAACTCATGTTGACTCAAAAAATAATCAAAGACAGCAGCAGTCATGCATCATCAAAAGGCTATCTTCAGCACCTACAAATTGATCCGTTTGCTGTACATTTATACACAGATGCTGGAATAAAGATATTGACTGAGCACTTGAAAAAGCCAACACCTACGACTCTCTACCTTGATGCCACAGGCAGCGTGATACAGAAAATTCCTGATCAAAATAAGCGGGTCTTGTATTATGCTTTGGTTTTGCCCGGAATGGGTAAGGATAAGCCTCCCTTGCCTGTCACAGAACTGATCACCAACAGCCATTCCATTCCATCTATTTCCCATTGGCTCATGGAATTGAAAAGAAAGTTGTCTTACATAACAAAAAGAAAGATAGCACAGGTTGAGACAGATTATAGTTGGGCTCTGATAAACAGTGTGCTTCTGTCTTTTAACAGGGAAAATATGTCAGTGTACCTTGACAGAGCATTTGAGATAGTGTCTGGACAAACTGAACTGATTCCTAACTTCACTGTGCTGCATCTGTGCTCTGCTCATATCATGAAGGCTGTGTCACAAGCATTTGGAAAAAAAACTGTAGACAGAGGCACACAGGAATATGCAACATTCTGTTTTGCGTACATCCTGAACTGCACAAGTATGCAGGAAGCCCTTGATGTTTTTTATCATAGTGTGTGCTTTTTGATGCAGAGGAGTACACTCATTCGGTGAAACAGAGCAAAATGTACCTCGACGAGTGCATTTTTCAAACTCGGGACTTGAAACTGGAGGAAAGTGGACATGTAATGGGAGAGGAGGAAAGCAAAATGGAAACAAATGCTCATAGCATTATTGGAAAGTCCCCTTTTACACAAGCTTTTCAAGTCAGGAGGGACCAAGCAGAGTGTGACATTCTCTCTGACGATGCTGTTCATGTAAAAAACCACTACCTCTGTCCTGATGTCATTGATGCACTGTTAAAAAACTACATGGGGATCTTCCCATTGTAGAGTGGTTTGTTGCTTGGGGATCTGTCGCGACATAGTACCTCTAAAAAAAGATGGAAGTCATAAAACCAGGGATACCAACTGCCATGTTGAGCTCTGGTTTGGGTTGGTCAAACACTCCATCCTTTATTTTTTTTAAAGTACCTGAGACCAGCTGAGTTCGTCTCCAAAATGTATGCCTCAATACAAGGAAGATATATAGAGCACATTGAGCAACACAATCTGCCAATGCATATTCTGGACAAAAACTTTGGACATCCTAGCAGGCCAGATGATGACCACGAGGAACAGTGGAACAAGCGGGAAAGTTCTGCTGGTCACACAAGTCCAAGTACTTCAATCCACCAAAAACACTACCCATCCCCAAGAGCCCACCTGCCACAAAGGTGAAGAAAAGAAAAGTGGACCAACAGGAAAAAGACGCACAGGGAAATGTGAGTTTCTCTAAGACTTACTATGTTCAAAGTGTGTAAATTGTTCTCTAGCATTTTAATTGTAACAATGGAATAAGTAAATATTGTCAGAAAGTAAAGCATGGACTAAATTGGTAAAGAGTGAGGTGAAGGACAAAGGACATGAAGTATTATAACTAATGCTGTCAAAATTATCGCGTTAACGGCGGTAATGAATTTTTTGAATTAATTGCGTTAAAATATTTAACGCATTTAACGCATGTGCAGAATGGCCCGCCCCATATATCCCACCAGTGGCAGCGCCAGGGTATGGCTGGGGTAGGCTACACCCATACCAAGAAATGGCTTAGCCCCACCATGAAAAATGATGTTAAAGTAAGCAAAATAAAGTCCGCCAACTCGCGCGGAGTAAATTGCACAGACAGCAGTTAGTAAGATTGATTTCAGTAGCCACTTGTCTGGAAATACCGAAGACCAGAAACGGTTTTGAAAACTTTTGTCACGTAGTGATCGTCTTCTCAATTTGATAATGTCTTCTGGCCAATCAGAATCAAGATAACGGCGTGGTGTTGTTGCAGGAAGTCCCGACGGAGAATACTTTTGCTGTAGTACAGGGGTGCACATAACTGGTACGAAGGTTATGTGCGTAATCTGAAATGCGTACCGTCACTTGTGTCACAAACCGCATTTGCGTACCGGCGTACTTGTGAAGCTTTTCCAGAAGGCGGTTAGATCACCGGACGACAGAGTCGGTCTCCGTGTGCACAGACAGGGCTGCTGTTAACGTCGGTCTGTACAACGGAATTGTGCCAAAACTACGCCAACCGGCTGCGGAGGGAGACTCCCCCCCTTCACTGGAGAACTGCGCTAAAACAGCTGATCACAACGTTCACACTCTGTGGTCACGAAGTACTCCACTAGTCGCCCCCCCCCCCCCCCCCCTGTCGACTTTCCTGAAGTACTCCCCAGTTGATAGAAATCAACACGTAATGAATTAAGACCCCACGGTTTGATGATTGATAGGTGTGTGGGCTGTCTTTCATTTTGACACACAGAATTTTTTATAATAAACATAGATACTGTATGTTATCGTTTGACAGCCCTAATTATAACCCAAGATGATTAGGTGCATGTTGTAGGGGGAGAATATGAAGATGAAAAATGTAAATACAGTTTACAAACTTATAACAGAAACTATATTTCCAAATCAGACTTTAAACTGCAATTACAGTTTCTGTTCCTGAGCAGCCTGTTTGTCATTTAGTGAAAACTCTAAAAGGGACTGAGGTTAAATGCATAAATGTTTGTAAATATTTAGAGTGTTAAAATGCAATAAAAAGAGGTGTCTCCTATTCAGCCAGTGTAGTTCTTTGACCCAGCATTGATTTTGAGTGATTAGGTCACATGACCTGGAAGGTATTGAAGAAATAAGCTAATTTTTCCATCAAATTATTAATATTAAATATTTAAAGTATTAAAATGAAATAAAAAGAGGTGTGTCCTATGCAGCCAGTGTAGTTCTTTGACCCAACATTGATTTTAAGTGAATCGGTCACACTACCTGGAAGGTATTGAAGAAATAAGCTAATTTTTCCATCAAAATAAAAATATTTATAGTGTTAAAATTAGGGCTGTCAGTCGATTAAAATATTTAATCGCGATTAATCGCATGATTGTCCATAGTTAATCGCAAATTAATCGCACATTTTTTATCTGTTCTAAATGTACCTTAGAGGAATATTTTTCAAGTTTTTAATACTCTTATCAACATAATGTTTATTATCATTTGAACAATGACAAATATTCTCATGAATATTAAACACAACAACCTCTGAACATTACAAATATTTGCCTCAATTCAACCTGGAACCTCTCGTGTGTGTGTGTGTGTGTGTGTGTGTGTGTGTGTGTGTGTGTGTGTGTGTGTGGTGTGTGTGTGTGTGTGTGTGTGTGTGTGTGTGTGTGTGTGTGTGTGTGTGTGTGTGTGTGTGTGTGTGTGTGTGTGTGTGTGTGTGTGTGTGTGTGTGTGTGTGTGTGTGTGTGTGTGTGTGTGTGTGTGTGTGTGTGTGTGTGTGTGTGTGTGTCGTTGGAATCGTTGGAGCTATGTGCAACTCAAGGCATATGCTCGAACGGGAGCTGCCTGGACGCTGCAATCATGTTGCGCACTATCCGTTCTGAGTGTGCTGACTTTTCGTACAATGTCCCACTGTCTGGCTTCCTGCATAAAGTCAAGTGCTCGGCGCAGTTGTGGCGAAATGTCGCTCCTCTGTTTTCATTTAAACAGCTCCATATCCGTTAGCGCAGCTAGCTAGCACCAGATGCTAACAACAACAATGCACGTAAGGTCTCTCTCTCGCTCGCTCGGGCCACACATACACACACCCTCCCGGTCCTCCCAACAGCTAGTCGGTGCCTGCCGGTGAGCGTGGAAGTGTGGTCTGCCACAAGCGGGCGGCAGGAGCGGGGCTGTCAGCATCAGCTTGTAGATGGTATTTTAAACTCTATGCGCTCTGAAACTACGGGGCGGCCGAGGAAAAAAAATACACATGCGTTAATCGCGTTAAAATAATTAGTGGCGTTAATTTTTTTTTGCGTTATTAACGCGTTAACTTGACAGCCCTAGTTAAAATACAATAAAAAGAGGTGTGTCCTATGCAGCCAGTGTAGTTCTTTGACCCAGCATTGATGTCGAGTCATTAGGTCACATGACCTGGAAGGTATTGAAGAAATAAGCAAATGTTTCCATCAAAAATATTAATCCGCGAATGTCCGTCGAATATCCAAATTAAAACTAAATTCACCGCGGTAGTGGATCTGACTTTAATTACATTTGACTCGAGTGTTTCGTCAACTTAATGTGTTGCTTAAAATAATATGTATGCATTATGTGACACTGGTGTGTCCACACAGCAGCTTTGACCAAATCTTGAAAATCCTGGAGCTGGGCGTGTCTGACAGCTTGGGGATTTCGCGACCAACAACCAATCACATGAATATCCCGCCCCCGACATACAAAGCAAAAAAACCCGGTTCTTCTACACTATTGTCAAAATGGATGCCGGTTATGTAGCAAGGGTAGCAAGTGTAGTAGCAAGGGTGAATTTAGTTGCACAGTTTAGATGCACAACATTTATTTTTTTAACATTTTGAACATTTATGAGATTAATGTTTATGGTGCTATTTTATGCTACATTCCATGCTGGCTAATGATACTGTCTATGCTTGCTAGCAACGAAGTAAACTAGCAACAAAGTAAACTGGATATAAAATCCCCAAACAAGCGAAAACCTACCAGTTTCACCCACTGCCTCTGCCACCTCCCTCCATGCCTGGTTCCTCCGGTTTGTATCCCGGTAAGTAAATAGGGACTGGTCATAAAGAACCGGGTGATTTGCTACCGCAATAACTAAGTTCTCCTCCATTTTTGTGGAATATAGAAATGAACTGCGGGTCTGGTTCTCCCAGCTTGCACGCGGTTTGATTGGCTAGCGCTTGAACTGTCAGATTTGCATAAACGGATCTGATTGGCTGTCGCTTCCAGCTCAGCCTCAAAAGTTGAACATTGTTCAACTTTGGAATCCTGGAAATCCAGGAAATCTTCGCCTCGCCCCCCCACAATGCAGTTCGGCGACAAGCGAGGGAAAGTGACGTCATCGCCATTCAAAGTCAATGGTCGGAGACCAAGCCCCCAGGAAGTGCGCCGGACTCAGATGAAAATATTCGTGCTGGCCAAACGGCGGTACTACACTTCCGTTTGGTTTCCAGGCCCGGAAACACTTTTTCCCATTGACTTACATGGGGAAAAGAGTGGTCTGTAATTTTTTTTAAACTAAATAAACTACCCAGTATGAACACTTGTATAGCCCTTATTAAAAACATTCGTTCCTCAAGTTGTAAAAATGTGCTAATAACGTTATTCTGAGAGTTATTTCCCTCTGCATTATGAACGCGCGTCTAACCCACGGGACCGCGCCGCCCGGCACGTTCATGTTACGTGTCCCGACCAATCAGAGCACACTGTGCTCACAGGGAGGGTGGGGCTGGAGCTATTGGAGCTACAACGAGCCGTTAAAGGCAGAGAGTGAAATTCAGTGAATACACGTAGTTTACAGAGATGCTGTATGAGAAACCAATGTGAGTTGCGTTTATCTTTACCCATGGATGCACAATAAGAACGGATCCATATCGTCTTACTGCCATCCCACGGAGCTGTAATAATAGATATATTGCACATGTTTGCTGTAATTCATTATCATACTACATGGGCTGTATGATTTAAATCTTGTACCGTAAATGTTGTATTAAATAAAGTTAATATTACCGACATTATTAACGTCCCTGTAGCTTTGTATTACACTAAGAAGCTTATTGCACTGTATATAAATATATATATATAGGCTACAGTGCAATAATTATTTCATGCTAAATGAAGCTCTGTTGGATATCACTATATCCTGTTACAGCGTAATATAAGTACATAACGATTGATGTGTACATTAGCATCATTACTAGCTAGCCGCTAGCTAATATCTGCCGCCTCGTTAATATCAAATCCATGATAACAACAATCCATTACCATGCTGTCATGAACGCGCGGTGCTGTTACGTGTACGCAAATTGACGTGCTTGATGTGAACGAGCATTTTGGTTAAAGTTGCGCATGCTCTATGAGTGCACATACGGGTACTTCTCAGGCATGCTGGGTAATCTGTGACGTTTCACTCTCTCAAAAGTTGAGCCATTTTATCATCATGCGCTAATGAGCAGCTCTCATAGGAATGAATGAGGCCCCGCCTCCCACGCTGTATCCAGTTCTTATTATACATCCATGGCCGAGACGCGCTGGAAGCGGTGGACAAATCGCCAAAAGCTGCTGTGTGTACGGGCCGTCTGAGTGTTGCACAGCCAGATACGGCTCAGCTGACTCAGATAAGGAAATATATGATACACTCTGATGTGATATGAAGGATAATGGGACACATCGACGTCTGCACTCAGTGCCGCGGACTGTATGCAACGTAATGTTACTTTGATCCGGTTACTTATGTTGTGGCAGATATTTAATTAAGCTTTCTTAACATAGTATAATAGTTATAATAGTCAGATTGCTCTGAAGATGGGAGGTGATGTTCTATTAATTTTCACGTTCACACAGTCGGTGATTTTGGCCAGCCGTCTTTCCTGCAACGGCAGTTTAAACTGTATTTCCTCCGCACACTGAGCTCTGATTGGTCAGCAGGCATGGTGCTTTTGCTGAGTTGATCTCTTATCCTGGAACCTATCCTGCTTCAGAGCACAGACTAGGTTCCAGGATAAGTCACCATGGAGATCTTGCCCGCTAAAAAGTGAACCAGCTTCGTAGTACCGGAAATCCCAGAAGTTATCTTGCTAAACGAAAATCCTGCTTCGTAGTATACCCCCCTGGTCGGGACCAGGTTAGGTTGCAGGCTAAGAGATCAACTCAGTGAAAGCACTGCCTGCTGACCAATCAGAGCTCAGTGTGCGGAGTTTAACGCGATCAAGTCATATTACAGGAGAAAGGAAATACAGAAAAACTGCCGTTGCAGGAAAGACGGCCGGCAAAAATCACCGATTGTGTGAACGTGAACATTAATAGAATATCACTTCCCATCTTCCGGATCAGAATAACAGTACAGTCCGCAACATATCACATCATAATGTATCATATATTTCCTTATATGTCAGCTGAGTCGTATCTGGCCGTGCAACACTCAGTGTCACATACTGAATGCAGAAGTATTATTTTAAGCAACACATTAAGTTGACGAAACACTCGAGACAAATGTAATTAAAGTCAGATCATGTCTTAGACGGGGCAGTGATATCATAAACCTGTTAATGTACGCATTCAAACACTTTTCTTTTACCAGCTGTATTCACCTTGCAGGTGCAGCTATGTGGCTTTTATCCTGGATAAAGTGTTTAAGTCATGGATGTTTAAAGTTTAACTTCTTTATATGTCTAAAATATTATAGTTGACTTTTCATTCAGGAAGTATGACGCTGCGCTGTCAGTAGGCTTCTCCATGTTTGTGATTGGTCGAATGCTCCAGATACCACCCCTTTTATGTGAACGCGCACCTAACTAGATAGGACACGGCTGGTTTGAGCGATCCACTTGATAACCCACGTCGTACCGTTTAGCGAGAGCGTGTATGTTTTGGATTAGGCCAAACTCAAACATATCCAGGTTAGGTTGAACCAGCTTCGTCGTACAGGCCCCTGATGTATTATTTAACTGATGTTTATTTTTCTCATCATTACTCCAAGTCTGCAAAGTAACTAAAGGTAGCCTACACAATAAATGTAGTGGAGTACGAGTACACCATTTACCTCTGAATTGTAGTGTTACAAAGTGTACTCACTCAGTGTCTCAAATGTACTAGTGATAATCAATTTATTTATGCACGGATACTGAAAGTAAATAATGGATTTGGACTCAAACAACATGTTGGCCCTTTGAGCACAGACACCCCTAATACAATCAAACCGTTATATGAAGTCTGAATGTTTGTCACTATAAGATGTCATGGAAGACCACCCAAGCTTTTAAAAATGCATAAATGAGACATTAAGAATCTGATCATGATAATTGTTGTGATCTTTTAAACTTTGGCGGGATGTAATAGCTGACAGTTTTGCCTTGATTCTGCATTGCTAAAGGGCTTTATCATAAAGGTTTTCAGTGATTTGTTTTTCTAACAACCAGTTCTTCTTATAGTTGGTTGCTGGTTGGAAATACGTCATAACCGTGAGAATGGGGAAGACCCCCTGCAGAAAGGGCACTGCAAACAAAGTGTGTGCCATCCACCAAGACCCAGCCCAGGCTCTGGTAAGGACTTTATTAAGAGGCTCCAATCTCAGCTTCATGAAGAAATAAACCCCAATTGTATTTATTAATTGGAAGCTTTTAGACGTAATGTTTAAATTCCATACAGTAGACTTGTATTGCTATCTTCAACAATAGACCACAAACTATCAGATTGTGAAATAATTTGGTACTTACTTCCCCTATACAGTATGAGTCATCAGGTTTTGTTTGTTGCTGTCTGCAAAGAGAAGTCAGGGAGGAGAACTGCCTCCTCCATTTTAACTAGATGACTAAGCTTAACAAATAATTCTACATTTGCCTATTAAAAATGAAAGAGGAAAATATTTGATTACTTAAATAAAATCTGATTCTTAAATAATCAGGATCTTTGAACATGGGGAATGGGGGATGATATGGTTTGCAAGTTATGCTATGTTGATCTTTGACTTTGATCTAATCTCAAAGTTGCAATGATATATTCTGTGCGACAATGCTATAAAATATATATATATATATGATGTCACTTTTTTTTTTCTTTCAGCCCTACCAGTGCGAATTCACAGTGGTGGTCGTCTCATGGCTTAATGAGACTAAGATGCTCGGGCAGAAATGCTAGAAAGAGAACTACGTGGAAAATCTCCAGTTTGCAGAATATCCCTCAATCAGAACAATATGTTTTCGGTTAGATAAACCAGAAAAGTATTAACATTTCCATTTTCTGCCTACGCTACTATACTTTATGCTAAAATCAATACCTGTTGACCTTTTCTATACAGTATTGCAATGTTTGACATTTACATTCATTTTAGAAGAGCCACTTTGTACTGCATAATCACTTAACCTAGCAAATACCAAATAATTATTAACTGAACTGTTGATTAGGCTAATAAAACATGCTGTTTTGAAATCAAAATAAAGCATCTTGTCAACCTACATCAATGTGTTCATGTGGTGAATGTAAATCGATATTAGACTTTTGCTATCCAGGTCTCAGATTGATATTTAATTATTTTATAGAAACATGTTTTGTTGTGATTCTTTAGCATACATTAACTGACGTGGCCAATAAAATAAGTGGTATTTAAGATGAGAAGTTTAAAAAAAAAAAAAAAAAAAACATTTCTGCCTCGGCAGATCAACAATTTTTTTTCAATCACCTCCGTAAAAACATCCAACTAAACATTTCTATATATTTTTTATTCCAATACAGAGCATGAAACTAGAGTGTTTTACCAGTTCTAAACTCTTGTCCCTAGTTGGGCTTTTATTTTGAAAATCGATAGCGGATGTTTGAACTTCAACAGTTGGCAACTTATTAGCCATCAATGTTTCACCTTTATTTATTTTTGAATCATCTGTTCTTAAATAATTACACAAATGGGATGACTCAAAATGGGATAAAAACCAAAGCTTTTATTTTCGGACAGGAAGCATTTTTCTGTTTAAGTTTAGACAACCACATACTGAACACCGGCAGGACCGACTGTAAAATGAATGATTTACTAATGCTGAGACCATTTTTATTGAAAGTGAACAGTTAAACCGATACACAGGGAAACTGCATTATTAAAGAATCTTCACTCCCGAAACATGAAAGTCCTGAACAAAGACGAACTAAAGGTTGCAGAAGGAGTTCTCCTGAAGCACTTACCCAGGAGTTTAAAGGTATACGACACCAGCCAATATGTCAGCGTACTCGCAGTGTCTTTCATCCTAATATAGGTTATTATTGCTCTAAACAACTCTTGTTTTCAGGTATACGGTTTCCTCTATGGCATAAACAGGAATAAACCAAGCACACTGGAGGTAATCGTTAATACATGGCCTAATTTTAACATTGTGGTGACACGTTATTGGACATAATTCACCTTCAGGCTTGTGTTGCAACACGGACTCGTTAGAGTGGGCACCAGAAGTTAGATTCATTCATGCTAGCTTCACATGCAGTAGCAAGCTAATGTCTTACCTGTCTGAATGCTGTGATAAAGTATGGAGTTCCATACTGAACACACCGCCCCCGACTCCCATTCATCGGCTCTACACTGGTGACCCTGACGTTTTCGTGAAAGTTTCCGAAGACTCAATGAACATGGCTGATCGCGATGTTTTTGTAAAGCTGCCGGAGTTTTGGGAGCATGCCGCTGCGTCGTGGTTCACACACGTGGAGGCGCACTTCGCCTGCCGACAAGTCCGTGACGGGTATTTGAAATACTACCATGTAGTAGCAGCGCTGGGAAGCTCCACGTCATCCAGGTTGGTGGGATTTATCGCTGACCCCCCACACCATGGCAAATATGAGGCGATTAAAGCCCTTCTCCTTAAGACATTTAGCATATCTGCTAAGGAGAGGGCCCACCAGATTCTTGACATTCAAGGCCTAGGCTAGGGGATAGCAAGCCATCTCAGCTCATGGAGAAAATGCAAAATCTGTTAGGGGGGGGAAGATCCCCGGATTTTGTTCATGGAGACATTCCTACGCCACTTGCCTTCCCGTGTTCAGATGGCGCTCGCCAACACGTTCATTACAGAGCCCTGTGCATTAGCTGAGGAGGCCGACCGTTTTTTTTCTTGGCTACCCAGCAGCCCGGTGCAGAGGCGCTAGCTGTGACACTCAGCGCACCCTCAACAGTTAAGAAGGCTTGGGGGAGACTAAACACGACAGTAACAAGCCGGCGTGGAGACACAGGAGAGTGTTTTTACCACGCGCGGTTCGGGGCCAACGCGAAGAAGTGTGTCGCTCCCTGCAGCTACAAGCATCCGGGAAACGGAGGAGCCAGCGCTCGGTAGTGGCCCTGAGCGTTGGCGGCACGAGCAGGCTTCTCTTCATCAGCGACAGAGTCTCAGGAAGCTTGTTTCTGTGTGACACGGGAGCTCAACGGAGTGTAGTTCCTGATTCGAGGGAGGACGTCGCTAATTTGGCATATTACTCTCAATGAATATAAGAAAGCACTGCGTAAAGCGAGAGCAGCCTACTACTCTTCATTAATAGATGAGAATAAGAATAATGCAAGATTTATTTTCAGCACTGTAGCCAGGCTGACAGAAAGCCACAGCTCGATTGAGCCTTCTATTCCCATAGCACTCAGTAGTAATGATTTTATGTGCTTTTTTCACGATAAAATGGTTACTCTTAGAAACAAAATTAATGACCTCTTGCCTTTGACCAGTATAGTGTTATCAACAGCTCCCGGAAACGTAAGTTCTAATATTACACTAGATAGTAAACTAGAATGCTTTTCAGCCATAAACCTTGAACAATTAAATTTAATGATTCTCTCTTCTAAACCATCAACGTGTATGTTAGATCCAATTCCAACTAAGCTGTTGAAGGAAGTTTTTCCATTAATTAGCACTTCTTTATTAAATATTATGAATATGTCTTTATTATCAGGCTATGTTCCACAATCATTCAAAGTAGCAGTGATAAAACCGCTTCTTAAAAAGCACAACCTCGATCCAGAGGTTTTAGCCAATTATAGACCTATTTCTAATGCAGTCGCAAAACAGCTGTGTGATTACTTAAAAAAACAATGATTTATTTGAAGATTTTCAGTCTGGCTTTAGAACACATCATAGCACAGAGACAGCTCTGGTTAAAGTCACAAATGACATTCTAATAGCCTCTGACAAGGGACTTGTCTCTATTCTTGTTTTGCTCGATCTCAGTGCTGCATTTGATACTATCGACCATGATATCTTATTGCAAAGACTAGAGCACTTAGTTGGCATAAAGGGAACTGCTTTAGGCTGGTTTAGGTCCTATCTATCTGAACGCTCTCAGTTTATACGTGTCAATGATGAATCTTCCACGCAAACCAAAGTTAGCCATGGAGTGCCACAGGGCTCAGTGCCCGGACCTATTTTTTTCACATTATATATGCTTCCGTTAGGCAATATTATAAGGAATCATTCTGTACATTTTCATTGTTATGCAGATGATACTCAACTATATTTATCAATCAAGCCTGATGAAATTAATCATCTAAATAAAATTCAAGACTGCCTCAAGGACTTAAAAACGTGGATGACCTTACATTTTTTTATGTTAAACACGACCAAAACTGAAGTTATTGTACTTGGCCCGAAGAATCTACGAAACAAATTATCTAAAGATATACTAACTATGGATGGCATTAATTTGGCCTCCAGTGAGACTGTAAGGAATCTTGGTGTTATATTTGATCAGGATTTATCCTTTAACGCCCACATAAAATCAATTTCAAGGACCGCCTACTTCCATCTACGTAACTTTGCAAAAATCAGGCATATCTTGCCTCAAAACGATGCAGAGAAACTAGTCCATGCATTTGTTACTTCAAGGCTGGATTATTGTAACTCTTTATTATCAGGGTGTACCAAGAAGTCAGTCAAGTCGCTTCAGCTGATTCAAAATGCTGCAGCTCGTGTACTAACGAGAGTTAGGAAAAGGGACCACATTACTCCTGTTCTGGCTGCCTTACACTGGCTCCCTATTAAATAGATCTACAGAACACAGGATAGAATTTAAAATTCTTCTTCTCGCCTACAAATCCCTTAATGGGCAGGCGCCATCTTACCTTAAAGAACTCATTATACCCTACTGTCCTATTAGGGCATTGCGTTCCAAGAATGCAGGGTTGTTGGTTGTTCCTGAGTCTCTAAAAGTACAATGGGAGCCAGAGCCTTTTCTTATCAAGCTCCACATTTGTGGAATCAGCTTCCGGTTTGTGTTCGGGCGGCAGACACCCTATCCGTTTTTAAGAGTGCGCTTAAGACCTTCCTTTTTGATAAAGCTTATAGTTAGGGCTGATTAGATTCAGCCCCTAGTTTTGCTGATATAGGCTTAGTTTGTCGGGGGACATCTTACTTCTTCCTTCTTTCTATCTATACCTGTGTACTCATGTTCCGATTAACCCAGCTTCCCCAAATTTCTTTCTTTTTGGTGTCTATATACGCCGGGATGCGGAGTCATGGATGATCCTGCGGTCCTGTGTCCTGCATCGCGAGCCCTGGATCTTGAGTCGTGGCTGTGGTCCTGGATCATAGGTCCTGGATGGATATCCTCGTGGATTCATCTTCCTATTATACACTAGGGGTGTAACGGTACACGTACCCGTACCGAAATTATTCGGTACGGGCCCTTCGGTTCGGTACAGGTGTGTACCGAAGTGTACCGAACGAATATAACGTTAAACGTAGAAAATTGAGAACGTGAACAACTTTTTGGAAGTAATCTCAGGTGCTGCGTCGCAGCATTCAGAGTAATTTGCTCACATTGGGTTCAACGCGTCATAGTCAAGTCATTTCATTGGATGAGAAGCATACTATGAGAGCTGGTCAGAGGGATGAGTTAAAATGTAGTCAGTAATTTGAGGAACTGTCGAAAATTAATGGCGAACGCAGATAAAGTTGAGCTCGAAAATCCTCCAGCATCATTGAAGTCTCCGGTTTGGGAACATTTTGGTTTCGCAGTTACGTACAAGGATGACGGATAAAGACAGGTGGACCGAACCAAAGCTGTTTGTCGGCATTGTTCAACTAAAATTGGTTACGCAGCTGGCAATACATCAAACTTGCACACTCTTGAAAAGGCATCACCCGAACGTGAATATCACCGGTACCAAAAGAAAAAAGACTGAAGTGCAAACCCAACTCCCACTAGCATGTAAGCCTCCACTTCTTCAGACCGAGCCAAAGCTATTACAAATGCCAAATATCCTTATGTTGCCATGTTAGCAAAGCGCTACCTGGCTGTGTCTGCTACCTCTGTCCCTAGCGAGAGGGTGTTCTCCACAGCAGGAGACATTGTTAGTGCCAGCAGATCTGCCCTTTCGGCAAGCAATGTGGACAAGTTCATTTTTCTTTAAAAAAACATGAAAATACAATGACAAGCAAGTCCTAATGTCAAGCTGGCTGCTTAGGTACTACTAGTACAGTACAGTTCAAATACAGATTATTTCAGTTCATCGAAAAGCTGCACCTTAATGTTTATTTTATTATATTTTGTATTTATTTGAGTGAATATTCACAGTTTAATAATAATTAAAAACCCAAAACTAATAGTTTATGTTTTGTGAGTACTAGTACAGTACAGTTCAAATACAGATTATTTCAGTTCATCGAAATGCTGCACCTTAATGTTTATTTTATTATATTTTGTATTTATTTGAGTGAATACATTATTCACAGTTTAATAATAATAAAAAAATTAAAAAAATTCTGCTGTACCGAAAACGTACCGAACCGAACCGTGACCAAAAAACCGAGGTACGTACCGAACCGAAATGTTTGTGAACCGTTACACCCCTATTATACACACATGCATTTACAAACATTTGGACTACCTATGTTGCAAATGTATTATCTTTTCAATTTACACACGGCATCTATTGCACGTCTGTCCGTCCTGGGAGAGGGATCCCTCCTCTGTTGCTCTCCCTGAGGTTTCTCCCATTTTTCCCTTTAAAACTGTGGGTTTTCTCCGGAAGTTTTTCCTTGTAAGATGTGAGGGTCTAAGGACAGAGGGTGTCGTATTGTCATACTGATATTTTGTACAAACTGTGAAGTCCACTGAGACAAATGTAACATTTGTGATATTGGGCTATATAAATAAACATTGATTGATTGATTGATGTGCTCACGGACTCCTGGTGGACGTTAAAAACAAACGCTTGGTTGATGCCTTGACGTTTTCCTCCCTCGTGTGTACACTTGGCAAGGCAGCGTACAACGGGCTGTCAGGCTCGCTGTTGGGTGCGGACATTTTTCTCAGGCTGTTGACTGAATTTCCAGACCTGACGCAACCCACCTTCTCCGCGCTCGCCACCAAGCATGGGGTGGAGAACCACGTCACCACCGAGGGTCCCCCAGTCTACTCCAGGGCCCGGCGGTTGAACCCTTCTAAGTTTGCAGTAGCGAGGGCGGAGTTTTCAACCATGGAACGCCTGGGTATCGTCCGCCGTTCTGACAGTCCTTGGGCCTCTCCTCTGCATGTCGTTCCCAAGTCGAATGGCGATTGGCGCCCGTGTGGGGATTACCGCCGCCTCAACGACGCCACGACACCTGACCGCTACCCGGTGCCGCACATTCAAGACTTTTCAGCACATCTGGCCGGTACGTCGGTGTTTTCGAAAGTGGACCTGGTGCGTGGTTACCACCAGGTGCCCATGCATCCCCTGGACGAACCTAAGACAGCAGTGATAACGCCGTTTGGACTCTTCGAGTTCCTGCGAATGCCTTTTGGGCTCAAGAACGCCGCCCAAACGTTCCAGCGCCTGATGGATTCGGTGCTGCGGGACCTGCCGTTCGTGTTTGTCTACCTGGACGACATACTCGTTGCCAGCGCTTCGGTGGAAGAGCACCTGTCACACCTCCGAGCCCTTTTCACGAGACTCAGCCATCACAGGTTGATAATCAATCCTGCAAAGTGCCAGTTCTGGGTGTTTGATATTGACTTCCTCGAACACCGCGTCACCAAAGGCGGGGCAGCACCCCTGCCGGCGAAGGTGGAGGCTGTTGCGGCTTTTCCTCGCCCGCTCACAGCCCGGTCGCTCCGTGAGTTTCTGGGGATGGTGACTTTCTACCACCGTTTCATCGCCCGGGCTGCTCACATTATGCGGCCTGAGTTCCCCAGCGGCTTTCGCCCTCGAGCACGGCCGCTTGACTTTTGCCACTGCGGCTTTCGCCCTCATGCCCGGCCCCCTGAGTTCGCTCGCTGTGGCCTTCGCCCCTACTCGAACTCTGCCTTGCCCCCGGGCCGTCCGCCCGAGACCCCTTCCTGGTCCTCTGCCGTGCCCAGGCCCGGTTCTACAGGTGTGCATTGCACCCTCAGTTGAGTCGTTATGCACCCTCATTTGAAAATGAAAAAAATAAAAATATTACATATATAATAACAATGATAATAATAAGAAGATGAATACAGTTGGAATAAAATAAATTGTAATTGTGGTTAAATAACATTGTCTGCTGCATTTATTTGCTCAATTTAAACGGTAAGTAACGTTATTATGTCAGGTGTGCGTGACCTGTGCCGCTTCGCGTTCGTCATCGGCAAGGTGCTTACACAGCAGTCAATGATGGACATCAGAAAATGGTTAAAACAACCAGCCCTTATCGCCAACAGTAACACTGCATCTACTGCAGGTAATAACAGTTCAGATCATGGGGACATTTCGTTACCCGCGGCCACTGTCGTGGACACTAACGCCCGACTCGCCCACGGAGGCGGAGCAGCCGCAGCCGTCTTCGTTGCCCCAAACACCGCCACCCCTCAGCGGCCCGCAAGTGCCAGTGGACCTCGGCAAAACAGAGCCTGCCCAGGTATATTTAAAAAAGTACCCAACTCGCCTCTACAGTGGGGTAAGGCGCTCATTTTGCAGCTCATGGTTTCAAAACCGAGATTGGCTGGAATATTCATGTAAAAAGATGCCATCTTCTGCTATGCATGTAGACATTTCGGTTCAAGTAAGTCAGATGCCTTCACCACAACTGGCTACAACAACTGGCGCCATGCTCTTATAGGCTACGTGATAAGGGACTGGGAAGGCATGAATCAAGCAAAGAGCACATAGATCCATAGATCTCTTCATTTTGCTCTCAAAGTGCACCAGATTGATGCTTTTAACTTCAATATTTAAAAAAAAAAAATCCGGGGGAACATGCCTTCGGACCCCCCTAGAGGGTGTTAGGTCCACTCCCCACTTAGAAAAATAGCACTTTACCACTGCCCCCTCTCTAATCTCAGATGCACCCGGAGTCATTTTGTTCTGGAACCGGGCCTGGCCGTGCCCCCGGGCTGTCAGCCCAAACCCGTCCTCCAGACCCCCTCCACCCACCCTTTAGGCCCTAGTTATCCCATTGTTGGATCTTGGCTCGCTCCTATTTTGACTGTCCTTTGTCATAAGTGTCTTTCAAGTCCACTGCTGGAAATGTTATCACACAGGGAGCATCATATGCCTCTGATAAATATTTGTGAGATTAAGTCTACAAGAAACTAAAGATCAAAAGGTTCTACTACCTACATTTCCTCTGGTTTTCAGTATATTTAAATGATTTCATTTCATGGGTTTCCCTGCGCTGAATTAATAATGTTGAGCAGAGCGCCCTCTTCTGGGGAAACGAAAATTATTTAATAATGTGTGGGAATTCTTATCAATATTATCAGAATTTGGCCTCACAGATTTGTTATTCTGTAATCTAAATTATAATGTAAAAGAAAAGTAGTTTATGTTCTTAGTGTTTGACAACAATATAATAAAGTTATTTAAATAACTTTCATTGCCCAAGGAAGTATAATCCATTATTTTCCAAAGAAAGCCAAAACTTGATCCAAGAAATTAAAGCTTTGTTTTCTCTTCTTTTAATAATACTATGACCTCACATATTTATCTTTTGACCTTTGGAGGGGCCCAACCCCTTAATTGACCCCTTAAACCTGGACTAAACTAGCTGTTCATAAAGAAGTTTAAACTGGCTAATATTTAGGTATCAGTTGTGTTTCAATACAATGCTTATAGTACATTTAGCTGCTCTAAATTATAAAACATAAATGAAGAAGTATTTCCCCATGCAGGATATTGACTTGTATTGGAGTATTTTTGTAATGCTTTATTGTTACTTAATATATAGAAACAAATTCCTGAGGAACATTGTGTATTTTTGTAGAAAGCTCATCTTCATGTCATTGTGGAAACACATGCCGTCAGTTACTTGGATACAGTCGCTAGAACAACACTGATGATTAAAAACATGACACAGAAACAAACTCTATAGCTTTTTATTGTTTAAAAGTCATTTCAGCAGAAATAACAAACTTGATTCTCTATAAAATAAGGTTATACTAGCTTTGTAGGAATAGAATAATTTGTTAGAATTACTAATTGTAAAAATAAAAGACTAAGGGAGGTGAGTTGTGTGCATAGCTTGTTAACAACCTCCAGACAATGAGAAATACAGAGATTAAAAAGGGGAGAGAATATATAAATGAATACTAAAGGCTGTGGTGATGTAAACCCAATTTCAGACAATAGTCAGTGACTCACCCTGAAAATTGTGAGAAACCACGTGATTAATAAACAAAAATACAAACAGGTAGTGTAAAGAAAAGTGATTCAACTTGTATATAATGAGCTGGATTCAACCAGTAAGAAGATGTGGAAGGTGGAAACCTAAAGTATAAAAAATATTGTCCTTAGCTTAAGTATGTTTTCAGATGAAGAACAGAGTCTTAAAAGCCGATTTTCTTTGAAAACAAGGCCAAAATGATTATTTTATTTGTTTCAGATGCAATTAAGCAATGTTTCGATTTGTTGTTTGAAAGGAAACGAGTTGTAATAAAAGTTTTGTTTTTTTAAAAGCTTAAAAGACAATCATTTGCTGGTTTCAAAATGATTATCCCTCTTTATGATTTTAGAATATCCTTAGTTGGAGCCAAATCTTGGCAAATAACATCTGTGTCATTCAACTAAACTCAAGTGGACTTAACCTGCATTTGAAAATAAAGACTTATTCCTTTTTTTATCTTTTTACAAAAGACATTTTTTGATTTTAAGACTCTTGAGAAAATAAAATGTTGTTCTTACTTTATGTGGAAAAGTATCTGGAGTACAAACGCAAATGGAAAAACTCATTGATAAAAATAACCCATCAACCAGCCGTGTGTGTGTGTGTGTGTGACAACTTTAGTGTTTGTTCATCCGAAGACAGCTGTAAACAAACTAACTAAACATCCATGGGAACACCAAATGAGCACAGACTCGTTGCTCCACCAGGGGGCAACAAAGACTATTAGAGTCTGCAGAAATCCCTCTTCATGGATTCAACTCTGTCTTTCAAAATAAAACCAGCACAGTTTGTACCACAAAACTGTGTTTCTCAGATCGACCTCACATTCAGTTTGAACTTCGGATGGCGAAGAGAACTAAATGGTAACCAAGTCATCCTTCATGGAGATGGAGCAGCAACATGCAGTGAGTATAGGCTGGGATTCCCCTGCACGTTACAACATAGAACACAATTAAAACAAAGAACAAGAAAACAATATTTCTCTCCTCTCCATCACTAGCACTCACAGATTTCCTGGTGCTTCAGGATCATTCAAGAGAAACTTTACAGGCACAAAGTGGGTCCACTGCTTTTCCCCGATCAACAGGGAACAGCAACAACAACAAAAAGACAACAAAACTAAAGCGGTTCAGAGTTTTTGCAGCTTTGTAGTGGTTTTCTAAACTTTTACTTTAAGCTTTAACAAAAATGACTTCTGATGAACATATCATCCTGCAAGTGTTGAGGGAAGAACACAGTTTATGACAGAAGAATACATCAAGCAGCCAATTGGCCAGGTTTCTACCGTTGGTGAACATGAAACATAATGGTCCATATGTCCCCAGCAAATCAGGAAGTCACTCAGGGCTAGCCGGCAATGACTTCCTGTCTCTTTCAGCTCTAATGTAATGTCATTACTGTCACTTCTCACACACATGTTCTCCACACATGGTCTCTGGCAGTCAGTCTTAAAATATCCTTTTGATATTAAATGTACCATGACCACCTAGACGTGGAAAGGTAAAGTGGATCGAGCTAAGTACGATGTAGAACGTGTCGAAATAAATCTGTAAAACAAATGGAATTGAGTAATGAATTTATAATGGAAGTGAAGTTGGACACCAAGTGGATTTAACTCTAGTCTGTCGTATTCAATCATTTGTTTTTGAGCAGTGACATAATATTCTTGACAGTAACTGAAAAGGAAACATCTTTAAACTTTTTTACCTAAATTAACGCAGGCCCTGACAAGACACCAATACTTTTTTGATCTAATAATATCAGCTTGAAAGCAGGCTCCATTTTAAACAGATAAGATACTAAAATGAGCAGATGTTTGGTCTGTAGTGACTTTACATTGTTTAATTGACTAAATGATTCATACTCAAAGAATGAAATGGAATAGAGGAGCGGTTCAAAGTAAGCACAAATATTTCAGAGTCTTACATTTTTAGAAATAAAAAGTGTTTTTCGTTTTGTTAATTTGTATACTAACTGCAAAAAAAGTATACGACAAATAAGAATACTGTACTTCAAGCGGTTGGTATTAAAAAGGGGACTTAAACACAGAAAATATCAGTCATCTCAGACGTAATTTTTAACCGTTTCCCTCCTTTTACGCTACAGTTAGAGCATCAGTCAGAAAAATAAAACCAGGGACAAATGTATGATGTTACTGTCTATCTGTTATCACCTTACAGGTAAAACAGTTTACCATCAAGTGCTATCTCTTTGGATCTAAATCCCATCCAAAGTCTAGTTAGGTAAACACACCACAAGGCAGTACGAGAGAAACATTTGTGCAGAGAAACAGCTGAACGGAGTGCTGCAGACAAACTTCACATAAAGTGCAAACTGACGAGGTTTCTCCCCCTCGCGGCATCAGACCGGCTGAAGCTCCGGGGAAACCAGCGAGACAGAAGACGAGACGATCCACCGCTCCTGCTCCAGGTCTAATGGCTCTCTATCACCACAGGCTCGTACCCGCCGGCAGACACCCTGCAGACACCGAACACACAGGAACCAGAGTCAGAGTGTGTGTGTGGACAAGTTCATTAGTGTGTGTGTGTGATGTGCTGGAGGGTTATCACAGTAATTCACTTTAATCCTTACTTTAATTGGTACCATGGACATTTATTAACATTTTATTGTGTAGCGGCAAACAGATGACAGTCATAAAAATAGGGGGTAGGCTTTCAAATTAAGTCTTTTTTAAAGCTCTGAAACATTTCGTTTATTGCAAGTTTTTATTTTTCCAAACTAATGCTTGAAAGTGAATATAGTTTGTTAAAGTCTGTTGATGTGGCCAATTTGTTTCCGTAAACCAGGAAGTTTATGTACTGCATTTCTTTGCAATTTGTTTGGATTGTACCCACCAAGGATAAGAGTGCCGGCTAAATAAATGCTATGTAAAAGTCAAGTCAAATCTATAAATCATGAATTTGCCTCTAAAGGACTTCCGAATCGTCCCGAACCATCTATGACAGCCAATCATTACATTTATCACACTGTATTTGAGTCTAAAACAAAGAGCTGCAAACATTTAATCCAATCTTAGATCAGCAAAAAGTATTTAATCAGGAATAACTCAATTAAATTGAAAAGGACATATTATGCTCATTTTCAGGTTCAGATCAATAACATGCACAAAAACCTATAAAAACACACAACAGGGAAGGGAAAAGCACAATAGGGCTCCTTTAAACTAAATCTGACCAGATTTGTGTTTCTAAACTTCAACACTTTTTAAAAACGTTATGGGGTTTTGCTCAAATTCTTCACAAGGAAACTGTTTAGCGCCACAAACTGACAACAATAGAAAATGTCTCTATAGCTAAAACTCCAATCTGGAAGGAAGAAACAAAGAGCGGAGGAAGTGTTTAAAAAAACCTCAATAATAGAAAGTCATAACCGAGCTCTCACCTGTTCCCGAGCCTGATGCCGCTGAGCGCAGTCGTTCCGTCTCTGCTGACAAACAGTCGCAGGTTGCTGTCTGAAAGCCAGAGACACAGAAACACAGTGAGCTGCTGCTGAAGGAACCAGAAGGCATCGACACGCAGACAAAACACAGAGCTGAGTGTGTGGGAACGAAACTCCATCCCACTCAGGGATTTTAGCCTTTGCAGACCATTTACATGCACAAAAACCTACTTTATATAAAACACACTACAGGGAAGGGAAAACCCCAAAAAGCATAATAAGGCCCCTTTAAATCTAGTTCTCTTTAGTGTGCACGGGCTGTAATTAACCCCTTTTAGCAGTATACAGTATAGCGACTGCTTTTATTTACTTTTAACCTGTAAAGCAATCACTACTGAGATACAAATGTGCAGCTGTTGTTTT
Source organism: Gymnodraco acuticeps (assembly GCF_902827175.1). NCBI lineage: Eukaryota > Metazoa > Chordata > Actinopteri > Perciformes > Bathydraconidae > Gymnodraco > Gymnodraco acuticeps. The sequence continues at coordinate 1,795,451 of NW_022990125.1, read as the reverse complement.
AAGTACTGTTTTTGTCCTTTTGAAACTCACAATAAAGGGAAAACATACAGAAAAGGTTGAAACAGAGTTGCGCTATTGATGTTGGATTACTCTGAATCTTATCGTGCTCCACAGTACCTTCAGTGTTGTTGACATTTGCAAAGTTTTGGCTTTGAACAATTTTCTCCACAATATCATCTGCGTCCATGCGGGTGTCGTTTACCCAAGAGGGGTGACTCTCCACCGAGTCCTGCTTCCTCCTGAACCAATACAGTAAATGGAAAATGCATGAGTAGTTAGAAGAGGCCAAACCACAGTACTCTCCTGAGCAGAGGACTTATGCACTGTACTCTGTGTTCGTACCTGGACGGCCTGTTGGGGAGTAAGATGGGCCGCGGAGGTCGAGGGGGTCTCTCTGGACGTCCAGCGTCCTTGTCGCCCTCTGCAGGGGTGTCAGCAGGGGAGGCCACGCCCCCAGAGGCGCTGCTTCCTGTCGAGGTGTTCCTGCGGTGTGTGAGGTCCGACAGGCTGGAGGAGCAGGAGTGCTCAGTGCTGTAACCTGCAGGGACACAGGCTTTTAACACAACGCTTTTATCTTCTTTACAGTGGCTTCTAGTCAGCTCAGAATTGATTTCATGGTTCTTTTGATTATTAACAGAGCACTCAATGGTGTAGCTCCGATCTTGTATCTCAGTATTTCCCTGCTGGCACTTTGATATGGTCAGGCAGAGGCCTTCAGTCTATTCCAGTCAGGACAGCTCTCGAGATAACAGGCTCTGGAACACCATGCCCAGGCTTATACTAGATTAGATATCCTTTATTATTCCAAAATGGAGAAACTGTTATGCTACAGCAGCATGTTAACAAGGAAAAGCAATACAACAATATTTTATATATATATATTATTTTTTTTAGGTAGAATACAAAATAGCAGGCCAACCTACCACTAACAAATGTAAAAATAGAATATTGTATTGCATACATTATTGCAAAGGGAAAACTGAGCATAGTCCAATTAAGAAATAAAATAAAAACAAACTACAAAGCTTTGAGCGATTTATTTATTTTAAAGAGGACATATAATGCTCATCTTCAGGTTCATAAATGTATTCTGTGCCTCTACTGTGACATGTTTATATGATTTAATACAAGCTACATGTGACTACTACATAGAAAACCTAGGGACATGAGTACTCAAAACAATTTATATAGTTTGTAGGTGAACTACTCCTTTAAATGATACTTATTACACCATGGACACTATTAGTTACATGTATTCACTTTTCATAAAAAAAGAACACGATTGAGTATACATTTTGATTGTAATTCTGGCCACTTTCTATTTTATATACAGTATCTTATCTTGACTCTTTTCGTTATGCACCAAAACACTAAGACAAATTCCCATATAGGATATATATAGTGCACTTAACACTGGAATGTATGCTTTCAGTGGCCTTAAGGGTTCCCCACGTGACAGAAATATAATCATCTGTCAACAGGTTGGCCAAATAGACGTGTGGACCATGTGACCATGCATGATCACCCAGTGGGATAAGCGCAAATGAAGGGTTCCAGAAATTGTGTATAGCACACAAAGTAACAGTGACAGCTAGAGACCTTTAGACGATTGTCATCACTCTTTCTCTACCAATGTACCTGTATCTCTACATTTAAAAGTGCCTCAACAGAAAATGCCATGACAATGTTAGATTTAAAGAGGACATCTTTTGCCCTTTTTCAGGTTCATATTTGAATTGTGTGCCTCTACTGAGAATGTTTACATGCTTTAATGTCCCACCCCTAAGCCTATCATGTAAAACATGTTGGAGCACTAGCCAATAGAAGTGATGTCCAATAGAAGGGATGTCACTATGTTATGTAAGTAAACAAAGAGTTCAATGGAGGCGTTACAGGTGGGGGGGGGGGGAGTGTGTGTGAGAGAAACTCCCTCTGGGGATTTTAGCCGTTGCAGACCATTTACATGCACAAAAACCTATAACACACTACAGGAAAGGGAAAACTCCCAAAAGCATAACAAGGCCTCTTTAAATCTAAGCTCAAAATGCTTTTATTGCACTGCCTGCCTACCCTAGTTTGACTTGATTATGGGTGCTATTAAAAGTATAATTAAGTATAATATTATTATTAAAAAGAAATCAGATGAGACCTTAAAAATATTACAGATTATCAACGCGATACTTTGGCGAGGTTACTTCCTACAGGAGTATTGGAAAACTACAGGTCTTGTATAATAAAGAGTTTAATCCCCCACAAAAAAGGGCTCCATGAGACATTTGTTAGTGAGTCTTGTACCTGAGATTTTGCTGTGCTGGCTGGCATAGCTGGAGTTACGAGAGTGACCAGAGAGAAAACCTTCTGCAGGGCCGGAGTGGCTGGCTTCTGATTCATCAAGGAGACCTGAAGGCACCAAAACAAGAAAAAACTAAATGGTTACCACCTCACATATATTTATTTTATGTCAAAATGTTTATTTAGTTGCTTCCTCTGCAGGATCAGACATCAAGCAGTCTTGGTTTACTTCTGTTTCTGTAAATGCAAACTGTTTTTCAGCAACTGCCTTTGTAAACTACCTTTTGTTGAAATAAAACCTGTTGTTTTTCAAGTATTTTATTTCAAAATGAAGAAGTCCTAAACATTGCCAGCAAGGACAATGATTCTTTTTTGTTTACTTCTTCCAGGAAGTTATGTCTCTGATTGAAACACTCTTATCGCTGAGGGGCTTAGCCAAGTTCTAAGACTCAAGACTGTATCAGATGTTTTTGTACTACTTCTTAACCTCATTTCTTTTTGACACCATTTGACTGAGATTTACCTTTTACTACCACAGTTTTGGAACCAATGGTTTAAGATAAATGTGTAGTTTAAGGGCCAGATTCAAAATGTAACCTGGTCTCGGAGTACAATACAGACTAAAATAATCCTCTTTAAATGTTTCAGCTGAGACCTGAGCTGTACCTGAGCTGATGATTGAGGGTCGAGGCTTGGAGGCTCGGCCCAGAGAGACCCCCCCAGCAGGCCCGGGCTCGGCCGTTCCCTCCCCCTTACAGTCCAGCTGCAGGGTGTGCTCTTGTCCCGGGATGGAGATGGATTTGGCTGCGCAGGGGGGCCTGCAGGAAAAAAGTAAACACAAGTTATCAGTCTGGAAAAGATTAAATGAGCACAGAGCTGCTTAGCTTGGCAGCCTCTTCACATTCATTGGATTGCCTGCGGGGGAACTGAGTCATTGCAGCAATAAAGGACGGACGAGTGGAAATATGATGTTCAACAATCTGGTTAAAAGGTTAAAAATGTCCTTAAAACACAAGGAAACCAATTATAATGTATGCAGAACTCCATCAACAGAAAAACAATGTAACTTTACAGATTCACTATTAAAAATATCTGCAGTTAATTAAGTGGAGAAAGTATGGCTTGGTTTATATTGATCAGCTTTAATTCAGTGTTACTAACTTTTCCATTGTTAATGTTTCCAACAACAACAGGGGGAAAAGAACCCACACAACTTTGGCGTATAAAGTTTAACAAAGTTACAATAAAGTACCCTGAAATTAGTGGGTATAGAAAGAACTGTAATTAAGATACAACTGCATATTAATGTATATAAAAACACAATACTTCTACACACTTCTACTACTGCAGTTCCAGTCTGATCTCCATCTAATATTGAGAGCAACAGGCTGATGTGATAGACGCTCTGTGATGAACTTTGTGTACTATACATTGAGAAATGACTGAGACATGAATAAAGCACATCGTATATCTCACACTCTTTCAAATACTCACGTCTTAAAACACGGATCTCCAGACAGGAGGGTCATCCCAATTATCACCTTTAAAAAAGAGATACAAATACATTTTACCACACAATTTAATTTCAGTTCCTATTGATTAACCTATATTTTTGCTATTAAGAAGAGTCAAAGTGCATGTTTTGACCCAAATGTCTGTTAAGGAACTGGAAAAGTGTGGAGTGCTTTCCCAGTAAGCTCACTGACGTACGAGTTAACAGTATGTCTTCCAGAGGAATGAGATGACAGAGTTACTCGTGACTATCTTGGCCCTTTGTTTTACAGTGCAGTGTATCCTGACGGCCTCTGGGCGGCGCTGCAGAGAGAATGATCCAGAAGCTCCTTTACCCACAGAGACATTAAACTGTTCAGCTGTGTGTGAAGATGACTGCTTTTCGTTTGGTGTTGATGTTGACTTTTGGGTTTAGATGTCTTCAAAGTGATTTTATTTTTGTTTAGCCAATAGTCAAAAACCACTAAATCATTTAGGAAACATGGGGCCCTATTTTCCCACTTGTCAGGAGGATTTCCCAACAACCCGAGATTAAGGGTTTGCCTCCTTTAGACCGGTAAAGACATTGGACTTATTGTGGTGAGGAGGAAGTGCAGTAGCTTTATTATTCTTTACTTAATCTTTGTTTTTTTTTCTTACCCAGGTGTTGAGCAATACTTACAATATTGTCTTGGGCGTTAAATATTTGACTCCCTACTTATATGTATGTTATAGCAAAGTCCAATAAATAAAGTTTAAAAAAAGATAAATAAGTCAATAATCATTTTATTCCAAGGTCATCTTTACGAAAAATACATCCTAATAGTTGCATCCCAAGTGGATCTTCCCAATATTCTAAAATGTTAACTTTAGAATATATATAAAATCCTAAGTTTATATTTTAAATAGTATATTGGTCTATTAAAGAACCTTTTTACTTATAGAGTGGTGCAGGGATGACGTTTTTACCCGGGCTGCGCATGGGTTCCCTCGAGAAAAAAGCAATGGGATTTCTCCATATGATTTTGGAAAATAGCTCGAAATAATATTCACATGTCTATCCTACTTTTATGATTTTCGAAGCATAAATCTAATCGCAAGAAGCAAAATGCTAACGTTATGCTATAAAGGAACTACAGCAGGGTCGCTGCTTCAACGTCACGCCAACTTAAGATCCATATTAAAACATACAGATTCTAAATTGTACAAGTTGAAGCGTTTGTTTTAACAGTTTGCAGGAGGCAGGTACTTGCTTTCAAGCAGAACAGGGCAAACAAACTTAGCGGGAGTGTTTACGTGTTCTGTGTAATGACGTACAACGTCCTCAACTTCTGTAGTCCTATTCAGCCACTTGTTAACAACAACATCGTTTTTCAGACACGTCAACTCTTCAAGAATCACCACTGCTGATGGATTTAATGTCGTAGAACAAAACGTGATCCGTCTCTTCAATTTGTGTCAACCACAGACCTTATTTCCAGCTATTTTCCAAAATCCTATGGAGAAATCCCATTGACTGAGAAGAGGGAACCGGTAGTGGTAAAATGCTAACTCACTTCCGGGTTTTAGGACTCGTCACTGCACCACTCTATTCTGTGTATTTAGAGTGTGCATCATTTAGACACCCACTGTTTGTTTGTCCTTTGGACAGAAACACCAAAGCACTTAAACAGAAGTCACCAGGTTGACATGACAAAGAGCCTATTGATCCTCTACATTTCCAATCAGGTCTCTTCTGATTAAACTCGTGGAGTGGAAGCAATCAAGGAAAAGGTCAAAGTGTCAGAGTTAATGATTTAGCTTGTGTCAGGCATCACATTTACGACACAATAAAATGTATGTTTCTACAGTGAGGGAACAGACTTTTTGTCTTTTTTTGTCCCCGAACACCCTTCTCCTTGCCTTCAGTATAGAGTTGTCCTGCCGTGTGTTCTTGGTGTCGTATCCTTCCAGCAGACAGCAGCGCACAGTGGAGCCAGAACCCGCAAACTCCGCCATGTTGAGGTCTGTGAAGCCCAGCTGAGTGGAAAAGAAGAAAAAACAAGTTAATTCTAGATTCACTAATGGACGGGTTCATTGGCATTTTATTTTTGGCATGAGAGATCTCTGTGGCACCCATCATTTACTAAATGACCGTCGTTAAAAAAAGTCACAAGCTTCTGAAGTCTTTATATATGACAGGGTTTAGAAACCACATGTCACTCTTAACAGACATCAAACCTATATTTTTGTTGAATTGATGAAGAGAATGACATGTTACATTTAAAAAAAGGTAGCTGGTTATATTCTCTGGATATACAGCCAGTGAGAAAATCATGAAAGGAAGGCCAGAGCAACACTGATGATAGTATCACATTTGGGAACGACTCCTTGGAATCTATGGCACACCTAAACAGTGTGCACTCTGGAAAGGTATTAGGACGGCCTCTCCCTGCATGATGCAGTCTGTTTGTAATCTTTTCTCCCTTTACCCTCCCAAAAATCAAAAGATTCAGAACATTGTTTGAAAATAAATGGGAAAATAGTCACAGAGAAAGGGGGAGTTAGGACGAGCTGTAACGGCACAAAAAGCTGAACAAAAACAACTTTACATGGTCTATAATTGTGGTTTCTTACTAAATAAAACAATTCAGTAAAGAGGAAAGAGGCCCTATTATTCTAATTTCCTGGATGTGTGTAAATTGTGTTAACCAGTTAAGCCCCAAGCCTGTTTTTAAGGTCTCAGACACTCGAAAATGACATTCCCAGAACAAATGACAATAACTTCCCTTTTAAAAGGGGGAAATTAATCTCAGTAGTATTATATATTATACAGTATTACTCAAAGTAATGATACATCTCTGAGTTGGATGTAGAAAAGTCAGAATCAATATAGAATTTTTTTATTTTAAAGTAAATTCAGATTGAACACAGTAAAAAAAAAAGTAAATTATAGTTTCCGTTCAAAAAATAAACCATTACTTATAGTGAACACCACCCTTGAATGATGGGATAGTGGACTAAAAGCTTTAGGAATCCAAACTATAACAAATAATAAGTACCCTGTATCAAGATTGATGCAAAACAAGTGACATTTGACCTTTTTAGAGATATTTTCTTTTGCATTTTCTTTTGCATTTTCCATATCTCTGGCCCCCCTCGGTCGATTTTGATGATTGACATCTCTTTTGAACCATTAGAGCCAATAGAATCGAGGGAAGTTCCTAGAATCCATCTAAACATTGAATGAATGAGTGATGCGCAGCCAGAATGCCCAAAACCGGAAGCTGTCATACACTCTCGTAGCTATCATAGCAGCTATATATGAAAACTCTGTTTTTTGCCATAAGTATGAAGATGGATTATCAGTAATCATTTCAAAATGACACAGGCACATTGGGTTAACCTATGGATTAACCTTCAGCAGCGTTTTATGCGTTTTATTGCCATTGAACACAACTTTTGATCAGAAAACAGCTAAGGTAAGACTTATTTTCCATTTTGGTCCCGTAAAGCTACGTTGTGTGATGTCTGGGTTTGCTTCCCCTGCCGCGAGTTTTGGTCTCTCAGTGATGATACTAATACTTCTAGATACTGTGGAATCTCAGCTTGCTAGCTGATATCTTGTTTGTGCAGATCCGATAAGTAATAAAGTATTTATACCGTGAGTTCTGTGCTAAGTTTAGCTCAGGGCTAATTCAGAGGCTTGTTATTACCCTTGTGTTTTGTTTAGCTAAAAATAGTTAATATTGTCTGATAGCTGAGTTTCTTCCCGTTAAGTGGGTATGACACATTCATAGTTTGTTAAATGTTAAGAAGCCCCCAGACGCTGTTTCTTACAAGATGTCGCATGGGGCTTAATGTTTATGCATGCTTCTTAATAATATTAAGCTATCTTTGGCTCTTTACTTGGTGTAACAATGAAACTTTCCCCTCTGTGGGACGAATAAAGGTATTCTGATTCTGAAACCGGCATTAGAGATCCAGATTTAGAAGGTAACACTGAAATGGACCGTACATGCCTACATGACTTTACCTTTAAAAATAACCTCACAGCTTCTTGCCGTGTGGAAACTGCCTTTGCCTGAAGCTCATTTGGGATGTTATTTTAAATTAACTACAATTTACAGCTCCTCTCAATCTAAATGTTCCCATGCTTCATTCTCCAGGTTTCCCTTTTCTTGAGGAGCTTCTGTTTTCATAGGTGTGTATTTAAAAGGAAGCCAACTTCTAAAGAGGGAAGCTGGGTATATATTTAGCAAAAAGGAAACCTAAATGGAGAATAGGGAAAACAGAGGAAACGGTTCCTGTCCGGCAACAACGTCCACGGATCAACAAAAGTTTATCGACTTGAGGGGTTTGACCTTGTAATTTCATTGCACGAGACGTGACTCATTTGGTAGGAGCTATTACAGTTACGGTTAGAGAAGTGTTGGCAGGATGTTCTGCAGATTCCGGCCAAAAGTGAACGTAGGGAGGACGCATTTTTGATTTATTGTCAAGCCCTGCTAGTGCAGAGCTTGACAAAGTGCAGCGAGAAATGCTAATATTTACACAATGTGGCATTAAGGTTTACACGGAGCTCATCGGCAACTTCATGAATGTGAGACACAAGCTCTTACCTTCGTATATGCTTTTCCTCCTTTGAGTTCCTGCAGGGAAAACAGGAAGACAGTAATGAACCTGGTGATCCAACTGATCCAACTTCATATTACAGTGGCCTCCAATTACAGGGCTCCCAAAGAGAGAGTCAAAATTACAGGCTGAGACCACACTCAGGGTGCCTCAGAGCATGGCATCGAGGCGCCGTTCACATGGGAGATTTCAGCATCACTGAAATATCCTGGATCCTGGATATACCTCGGACTCAAAAAGTATGTACATTTATTTTGGTTGTATCTAGTTTGTTGGTGGATGCAGTTCTTCAGGGCTGGGTATCGGTACAAGAGTTGGTTCTATACTGGTCAAGGGTCATTCATGCCTTTACAGTATTCCCACGCAACAAGTTTGAATAATTTGATTCTTCTTTTGGGGCAAAAGCCATTTCAATAGGGAAGAACAGCTGATTCAAAATGTTTGAACAGTAGTGTGAATCAGTACGGCTCCAGCATAGCTCCAGACCAGTGGTTCTCAAATGGGGGTACGCGGACCCCTAGGGGTACGTTGGAGTACTGCAGGGGGTACGTGAGATTTATTTTATGTTAATGAAAAAAAAACATAATTAATGCATTTAAACAAACTACTAATAGTAGATTAACTACTTTATTCAAAGGTTTACAGTAATTCTGGATAACAACATGGGAACAATAAACGGGGTTCTCTCTTTTCCTCTCCCTCTCCTGACAGCCCGTCAGGCTCGTGCAGCTCGCTGAACCTTTTTTTTTTATAAGTGACCCGACAGTAAAGAATAAATATATGTATAACTAGTTTAACTAGTTCCAGAGTAGATAAACTAGCTAAGTGTGTTAGGTCTAACTCTTAGTGTATTTTGCTCCACTCAACGGTCCGTCACAGCGGGGGAGCTGTGATCATGCAGAGCTGCGTGTTCTCCGTCAGCAGCAGCTGATCTGCTTTCTGATCTCTCTCTCGCGTCCGGTTAGACTTCACTCGCTTTTATGTCCAAATCTATCCGATCTAGCTAGTTCTAGTTAATGATATGACTGCCTGCTTATCAAAAGGACCTAAACAATAAGCGTTGCTTGGCAACGGCGTGTCGCCGCAAAGTATTGCATAATGTTTTTATGAGGGGTCAAAAACCCATGCTCAAAATGCTCATATCTTTTTCTCTTCATTCCCCATGCCCCAAAGTAAATAAATATACTAATTTTAGGAAAAGTAACGAAGTTTGAGCAGTGTGGGTTTTGTATTAACAGAGCTACACATATTTCAAAACGCGAAGTGTAATAACTGCAGTTTGCCTCCCTGTCAGAATGACAAAGGTCCTCAGTGAAGCTCAAGCCCATGTTTCACTACATTGTAAGTACAACTTATTAAAAAGATCAGTTTAATGCAACTAATGTCGTCTCAGTGTTATTGCATGATGTTAAAATTGGTTTGCCATGAATTTAGTGATGGATTGTAAACATTTGAAATGTAGCATTTAAGTGTTTCTCAGTTACAATGTTGTTGTTTTAATAAATCAGACACTGATGGTGCAGCGCTGTACTGTACCTCTTTATATAGGCATGTTTTCCCTAACAATTTTTTTTGCGTTGATCAGGGGGTACTTGGCTGAATTTTTTTTTCAAAGGGGGTACATGAGTGAAACAGTTTGAGAACCACTGCTCCAGACAACCTTTTAACTACTTCTAGATCAGTGATAAATTATATTTGCAGTTAAGAGCATGGCAGTACTGGTGATTCCTGTAACTGTACCTGTTGTTAAATGACTCAAACTAACCAATAAATGGGTAACATAAACAGTATCAGACATGGTGGTTCATAAAAATAGCTTATTTGTTGCTTAATTTCTTTTGTAATTCAGTACTACTCCATGTCAAATCTTGTTAATGAATGGCTCAGATGATTATCACCTGACTACCTTCAAGTCAAAACTAATTAAAATCATAGTTTTTTTATAGACACTGATTGACCTGTTGTATAAAAGTCGTACCTTCCTGACTGACAACCTGCAGACAGAGGGATCCAGGACTCCGGTGTGGGGGTTTGCGCTCATTTTGGACACAAAGGTGAACCTCTTCCTCCAGCGAACACAGTTCTCTCGAACCTCCTGTCTGTGAAGAAAAAACACACAGCAGGGGCACATAAATCTCTGCGATTTACAATTTATGTACTGTACATTGCCATGAATGACTTATTTCGAAAAGCCTTTCCATTTCTGCTTACTCCTCGCTTCTAGAGTTGCAGACTTCATTCAATAAAAGTATGATTCATTGTTTTATTTGCTGAGGCAATACAACTGAAAATGACACTGATGTCAAAGCAACCATAAAGTGTGTATTTATGCATAGACCAGGACTTACTTCCTGGCATGTAGGTCAAACCCAAACGTTCTCAAGGCTCGGAAAACCCATAATTCTGATTTGTTATACTCAGACTTCAGAACAGCACATTCTTTACAGTTATGTTATCCCAGTCTCATAGCCTCATGACCAGTGTGTCCAACGAGGATCAGATTTATCAGAGCAACACTGAGAAAACATGTTGTGAGCAAGTTTTTCCAAAACGACTGAATAACAGAGCGGATTCCCATGGCTAATGACACTGGGTACATTTTCTCATTTCAGTGAACTGGTGACATTGTCAACAAGACTGTCCTGATGGAACGACATTACACACATTTTAAAGTGGTAGAGTTTTCAGGATTTCCCCTCCTCCTTTGCTGATAAGAAAGCTGTCAAAGAAACCATGTACGATGGTCAAAAGATTTCTGTGAAAACACAGAAAATGCCAGTGGAAAACCTTTAAGTATCCATACATCCTGGTTAAAGGCTGGGAACACAGCCGTAGGAGTAAAAACAGACCTGGCACCGATCTTTTTGTTTCTGAAAACAAAGGCTGAAGAAAAGTCATAGAAACACCAAAACATGCAGCAAGAGGGCAATGAATGTTGACTTGTTTATTATATCACTTGTGACATGTGTTGTGTTGCCAGAACAAGATTTCTGTGAAAATGCAGCTCCACATTGTAATCTGTAAATTAGGCTTGGAGTTGAAAACAAATGTACAATAACTAGAAGATGGGATCAAAAAAAACATATCCTTTAAACTATTTTTGATAACTCCATATGTTCTTGGTCTAACATGTATGAATTAAAATGAAAACAAAGTGCAGCTGAGGCTAAAGGGAATGTCAACGCAATTGCTTGATCATAAATCAAAAGGGAATGTCACTAAATGAGAAGCTTAGTTTTATTAGAACCGTTCAATATTTGTTGGTATGGTTGATATTTCACTCAAAATCATAAAAACTTCAAAGTCAGCAAAGACGTGTCTAAAAGCGTTTTCGCTGTAAGCAAAAGTTATTCTACCGTGTAATTTGTAGTTAATTATGAGCATCGCTGCTTCTAAAACTAGAAGACGTCCGAAAAAAGACTGGACTATTGAAGTTGTACTCTAAAATACTATATACTAATTATGGGGTGGAAAAAAATGCATGTACATGTAGGTCTTTATTATTTCTAAGTTACGAGAATCGACACTGTTCTGTGATCGACCATCATTTTGTCAACCTAACATTTCAGTTGAATACCATCCTGTTTCTGAGCACAGTCATTTGTGTGAATGTTCGGACGATCACCAGTAAGAGGAAAAGTTGACAACAATGTTGTTGCTGAAAAAGGAAAACGTCAAATCTTGGAACAAACATTGGATAATGTCAACATGCTGATAAGAAGTCGATCAACTTAACAGCCCACTGTTTACCAAGTCATTTAAACTGCATGACGCCTTTTCATTCCCACACATGTAAATCACAGTCCATTGATGTGGGGTGTAGCTGTATTTTGAGCTAAAGTCAGCCTCTTATGGCGCATTTCCTCTACAGGGCCTCGCTCGGTATGGCTAGGCCTTGTTAGGACTGGCTCACTTTATGCTGCGTTTCCATTAGAGTTTAGTAGCTGGGGCAGTAACTATAGTAACACAGTGTAGGCGGAGCCGTGACGTCATCTTCAATGCGAACCACAGAAAAACAGCATCAGCCGTTAGCTGTTAGCACTCAAGCTCACAGCTCCTCATATCATATCTGTTCAGAAACTAGACAAAAGTTAAACAAGTACAAACCACAGACTGCCTGTGTCATGGTGAATACAGTCGCTGGTTTATTTATGTCTGTATAGGCCGTTGTTGTGAGTGTGGACGGTCGGAGCATATACTGCGTTAGCTTAGCCGATCTCCATTCAGAAAACAACCATTTTAAAAGGGTTTTCGCCTGCCGTCTGTCTGCAGACTTGTCAAAGCATTAATTCATGGTTTTTACTAACCGGTATCAGTATGTTGTTACTTCGGCATCATTTTGAAACGTGTATTACAATTAAATCACGGTCAAATATGTTCATCTTGTTGTAGTTGTAGCCCCCTTGCCAGCGTTTCTCTCTCTAGTTTAGCATACTCAGCCCGACTCAGCCTGGTTGTTGGCCCGGAAAGAACCATGATTTTATGGGGCTAGAAAAACTGTGAAATAGTACCCGCTAGCCGGAACTACGCCAAGTGGAAACGCAACCAAAAACGGGCCGGCACGGCACGCTTAAAGCGAGCTCCGCGCTGTAGTGGAAATGCGCCATAAGAGATGTCCCACCCCTTAGCCTATCACATACAATGTGTTGGGGCGCTAGCCAATAGAAGCACAAGTGTTTCATAGTGATGTCATTGTGTTACGGAAGTAAACAAAAGAGTCCAATGGAGGTGTTTCAGGCAGGGGGGTGCTTATGCAGACCATTTACAGACACAAAAAACAATATAACACTCTACAAGAAAGGGAAAAACACAAAAAGCATAATAGGGCCCCCAAATGATACTAAGTACTGAATATAAAGTTGCATAAGAGTGTTCTTCTGTTGGAACTCTTAAAACCTAACTATTTTTACATGCTCCACAATCTATATATGATTTACTCGATGGTAAGAAGTACGCCGAGGGAGAAAGAGATCAATTGGCTGTATAGCTAATGTCACATTTTTAAACCCCGAAATATTAACAGTGTGCTGAGGATCAAAGTGAAATAACATCCATAAACCTTGGACCAGATCAGGGAACAAAAACATGCATTTTTAAAAGTTTAATTAATGAGTATATTTGCTCATTCAAGACCGGTCCATGGTTCATCGTCTGGATTTCCTGACACTCTACCCATTAGATTGAAGTATTTCCTGTTTACTCATTTCAGTCTGATGATAGCGCTTGAAGCAAAGTAATCAGAAAAAACATTAGGATGTATCCTCTGGGGAAACATTAATGTAAATGTAATGGCAATCTGGCCAAAGGTTACGGAGAAGTATTCTGAAACAAAGTGTTAAAGAGATTGACTCGGGAAAAAACGGATCTTTAAAGTCCTATTGCCAAGAGAACAGAAGCAATTGCGTTGACACAACTAATGGGTTCAAAGACAAATTGATTTCCACTCATTTTGATTGTTTTAAAAAAAAAAAAAGCAGTTATCATGTGACAGAAGGTGCTAATGTACAACTGACACGCATAACAATTAGCAGCTGCTCCTCACACTCCCCTCCCCCCATCACCGTATTCACCATTATCCACCATCTCTCCACAATGTGCTGTGGGGTTTCTAACATGCATCTGCTCTCTCTTACTTTAACCACTTTTGATTATTTTCAGTTTTCTGAGCAACATTTTACTTGAGCTATGCATACACTTTTGCTTTGCTTGTACAATAAACTGTTGGCATCAATAGTAAAATGACCAATAAAATCCTCTATATGTATCATTTCAAAATGTTCCATGAGGACATCTTTTGTTATTGCCATTGCAGAATCAGTGACATCTATTAAATCACTTTGCAACATTTGTTTTGTTATTAATGCTAGCACTGCTAAAATGTCTTCCATTTTATTTTGTTGGTTGATTTAATGTGTCTGTGTACAGACCCTGTATGGCATGCAGGGTCTTTTCAGTTTACATTTTATTATTTGATTTATAATTCATCAACTTATGGCTCACTTAAAGCAGGTATATTTGCTGATTGAAACATCTCATATGAAGTTTTAATGGATGTCTATTTAATATCATGATAATAGATATAGATAGCAATAGCATATGAATATAGCATAGGTATGTTATGATGTGTTGTGTAAGTCAGATATATTAACAGGACACTATCTTGCTATTCTGCAAATGGTGACGGTAAAACGTCAAAGATTTAAAAACGCCAGAAAAAAGCTAACAAAGAAGAAGACTGTGAGCTATTTAAGATAGATGAAAACCATGCTGGATTAAAACCACTTCAAGCTTTTCAAATGTTTAGTAAAGAGGGAAATGAACTATTCAAGGATACACATGATGCGTGTTGTTGAATAACACTGAATGTTAACATAACTTTTGTTTGTTTACAAGACAACTCCGCAAGGCCTCTTTAGGCTTTGTCTACTAATGTTCATCCAAACAACATGAATTCAAGGCCTATGAAGGCATAACTCAAAATATAGCCCATGCAAGGGTGGATTCACAACTAACAGACACACACAAAATACAAAACATGTATTCAATCCTGTTTAAGTTCTAATCCTACATTAACTATTAGTGTAGAGAGGTGGAAATGAGGCTTGGAAACAAGAGAGGTGGTCAGAAGAGAAAGAACACAAAAGCACACGCACACTCTTTCTCTCAGCTCTTATCAGGACCCTCACACCATTGGTTGTCCAGTGTGTAACGGGGAGCGTTCCTAAACCACATTCCTCAGTCCAGATGGCTTTGTTCTAACTCCATGGAAACCTCACACTCTTCAAATCCAGCGACGCTCTGCCAGCAGCCCAGAGGGGGAGGAGACGCTCACATCGACACTCTGTCTTTGAGCCTCTGGACGTTTTTATAAGGCCTCCGCCGTTTGTTTGTGATCTCACCTACAACCTTTGTGTCTTTTCTGTGACTCTTTTTATTCGCATTTGTGTAAGGGAGACTGTGGTGTAACATTTAACAGAAATGCGTCAGCGGAGGCCTTAACAGAGAGCTTTCTGGCTGAGTATCAAAACTCTGACTTTAGCCTTTCACATGAGACGAAGATGTTTTGTAATCAACAACAGAACCTTTCATAGAGTCATGCTGTTTTCTTTCAGTTTAATACAAGATTAATATCCGCCCTAACTTGCCCTACATATGACTTTAAATGTAGCTAACCATTTGTCTGGTAACACCTAACATCATCCAAAAACTTTCATCTGAAGTTTAACTGAACACATGTGATCGGATCTCGCTTTAGCAGAGCCCCTGCAGAACAAATAAGGGAAACAGTGTTTCATCGTCTTACAAGCTGGTTTGGATCACCTTTCTCTGAGGAACACACACACACACACACACAGTTGAGTAAGCGCTCCTTGATTTCTGGCCAGGACTCATTAGTGTACACACTAGTGAAAGAATATGGCCATATGCGTCCCAGAGCCCTTCCAAATGTGGTCTGAGAGATCAGATCTTAACGCTTTCTCGATGTTTCTGCTGTGCTTTTACCGTCCGAACTAAGAACTGTCCACCTGTGATTGGATGACAGAAAACGCATGTTTACACCAGGCCTGAACAGGGCCTGGGTTAAAGCAGGCCACAGTAACAGCAGACAGACACTGGAGCTGCTCTCACTCCAGCTGAACAGAGCTTACATAAACAGAGGACTGAGGGCGGCATCATAACGCCTGCAAAGACTAATACAAAGGCCGTCCTTGTGCGTGTACTCTTCCATGCATTTGTCCTGCGGGCACTACTTTGATCATGTTGAACCAAATCAGTGTTTCTGAGAAAAACTGCCTCAACCAAACATAATTTCCAACAGCTGAAAATAGAGTAAAACCTGATGTTTCCCACACACGTCATCCTGAAGATTGAGCAGAGACTACTAGATGTTTACAGAAAAAAAAGAGACGCCGTCCTGTGTTGAAAAGACACAGCATCTAAAAAATGACCATGGGTTTATAACTTTTAACCAAAAACAGAGATTAAAACAATAGCAAAGTCAGATGGCAGAATGATTTCCCCTCTCTTTGACAAGTAATGTATTGTAATGTAGAACAGGCTCCTTCATTATCAACAATTAAACACAGATTAAAGTAAGGAGGCCAAGAGTCAAAGACGAGAGATGGAACATAATATTCCTGTGATTATATAATGTCCAGTCTAGATTAGGAAGTAGTCGGGAAGCAAATAAGAGCCAGGGAGCGGATTTGTCATCTCTAAAAAACCTCAAAGGAGCGAGAGATGAGGGTTTGATTGGGACCTGTTCAAAGCTCAAATGATTTCTTCGTATTTGTATTAGTGTCTTAATATATAAAAAAAATTCAACTTCAGTCATTTGATAAGTCAATTAAATGTGAAACAAAGAAAATAGTTTGGAGGATTGCAAGTGAACTCCTACTTCTATTAATCTATTAATCAGCAGTTTCTGCTAATGGAAGACCTTACAAAAATCAATTAAAGTTAAGGCTAAAGTTACAGGAACTGGAATCAGATTAGTTTTGACCTTCTGCCTGTTGTTTTTTTGCAATCTAGTCAGATGACAGGTTATTTAAAAGTTGTCCCATAATAGAACTGTTTCTGAGTCAATGTAACTTAGGTTTAAAAGTCTTGTTTGGCTTGTTATGTAGCAAAGACTGCAGCTAAATAAAGCCAGGAAAGAAAAGAAGACTTCTCCAGGATGAATCAGACTGAAGAAGAGTAACTAAAGTTCTGATTGTGAAGTCATCAGAAAGCCTGAAATGTAAACATGAAGTCCCTGATTTGAGTTGCCCCCCACAGGACCCCAGCTTGTGATGAGTCATCATGTCAGCAACGCAGCAGTATGGGATCCTTATCTCCCATCCTGGCTGCGTGGCTCCTGGGGGGCCCACAGCTCGCTTGCAGAAACACAAACAGCAGCCGGGTCGGGTCAGGCTCAGATAAACAGCGCAGAGAGACAGAGAGTGCTCAGGAAGCAGACAGATCCTGTAGGGGACGCTGACGTAAGGACGCACCAGCAGGGGGGGGGGGGGGGGGGGGGGGGGGGGGGGGGGGCGAGGTGTCACAGAGGGGGTTACCCACAAGGTCCCAGGATCCATCAGAGCTGACTACCTTCAAACAACCATGTGTCCAGATAAAGAGAACCCAGGATAGAACACCCATACCAAAGTCGTTTTTTTGCACTGTGATAATAACTAGGGCTGCATAAATAATTTAAATGTTATCAGAATAGCAATAGAGTGGTGCAGGGATGAGTCCTCAAACCCTAATAATAATAATAATATATTAATTTTATATAGCGCTTTTCTGGACCCAAAGACGCTTTACATTTGGGAGGGGGGGTATACAAACAAAACAAAACAAAAAAAACAAACAAAACAAAACAAAACAAAAAAACACAACAGAAAAGCAGTCAGGAGGAAGTTGATTAAGAGGGGGGGGGGCTTTATAGATAAAGAGTTGAAAAGGTGGGTTTTGAGGCGGGACTGGAACAGGGTGAGGGACTCAGACTCACGGAGGTCTTGGAAATGAAGTGAAATGAGTTAGCATTTAACCACTTCTGGTTCCCCCGTCTCAAAGTCAAGGGTTTTTATTCATAGGCCTTAAATAAGATTTGTGACCAACACAATCTTAAGAGATTTTAACGTTTTGTTCTATGACATGAAATATTTCAGTTAGGACCCCACTCGTGAATATACAAAGCCTCTATGTGTCATAAAACAATAGTTGCTAAAAGGTGACTATGAGAGACAACTAAACATCATCACCCTGAACATTTGCCACCTTTAGAGACCGTGGTGTAGTTCCTTTAGTCAAAGTCAACTTTATTGTCAATCTCAAAATATGTTTGTACACACAGAAAGATCGAAATACTGTTTCTCACAGTCACGAGGTATACAAAAAACACATTCAACACTAAAATACAAGAACACTCAATAATTACAAAAACACAAAATTAACCATTTACTGTAAGCAGGATATATATACAAAAGGATGATGTACATAGTGCAAATGAGTGCAAAAATGTCCATAGCAGCGTAAAAGTGACTGGTGCTGGATTTTTTGTGTCTGTGTGTGCGGGGGGGTATTAAAGTCCCGGTCCAGTGGGGGCAGGGTGGAGAGGTGAGATAGAGGGGAGAGAAGGGAGAGAGGTGAAATAGAAGGGGGGGGGGGGGGGAGGGGGAGAGTTCAGCCTCCTGACAGCCTGGTGGACGAAGCTATTTTTCAGTCTGGTTGGTTGTGCTCGACCTCAGGCTGCGGAACCTTCTCCCTGAGGGCAGGGGGTGAAGAGGCAGTTGGAGGGATGGAAGGGGTTACCCACAATGCTGAGTGCTCTGCGGGTGAGGCGGGTGTTATAAATGTCTAGGAGTGATGGGAGTGAGGCACCGATGATCCTCTCAGCAGTGTTTACGATGCGCTGCAGTGTCTGCTCCTTTGGGGATTGTCCACAGTATTGAGTATGTAAGTCGCTTTGGATAAAAAGCATCTAACAAGTAACATGTAATGTAATGTGTCTTGCGGTTAGCATAACATTAGCTTTTTACTTCTGGCAACGCATTTAGGCTTTATAAATCACAAAGTTGTGTTAATATGTGGAGATTTTCCTGCTGAGCAAAACGTGTTATGCATAAACGTGTGTTTGCCACAGATCTTATTCTCTGCAATACTCCAAAAGCCAATGGAAAAATCCCATTGCATAGTTATCATCACATTCACACTTCACATTTTGTATTGTCTAAGGAACATATTCAGAAGAAATCCATCCAACATAAAAACGGGAATATCATATTGTGATTCCTATACTGACGTTACAACTTCAAAAAGACATGTTTATAATATATTACCTTTATAAGATTATTGCTGAGATGCATTGTGGGCCCTCCGAAGTACTGGAACCGTTACAGCACAAATTATAATGGTTATGAGTTGTTTTTTACACTGAGAAAATGGACATGTGGCATTAGAGCGTGTGAAAAGTGTCACTTAAAGGGGACCTATCATGCAAAATGCACTTTTGTACGTCTTTTATACATGAATATGTGTCCCCGGTGTGTCAGGGAACTCACCAAGTGTCAGAAAACACAACTCTCTCTCTTTTCCTCCATACCCAAATCTCTAAAAACGAGGCTGCAACGGATCTGATACAGACTGATACAGATTTGAAATATCTCTGACGTCAGAAACGGGGAGCTCCGCCTATATGGGCAACTCTCCACCTATCAGGAGGAGACAGCCACGGCCATTGCCGTTCGAAAGCGCTGGAGACGCTGTAGTATATATGCCAGGCCTGTAAGTGGCGCTGTAGTCTGCCACAAAAGCAGCGAAGAAGACTTCTCAGATTCAGCCCTTGCAAAAACAGGGCTAAAAAAGAGCAAATAGAGCGAAATCAGGCATGGCTTAAAATGCATGACCTGTTTGGTATTTTTACATGTTTTATTTGGGAAGGCCCTACAATATATTATTCCAATATAGCATGATAGGTCCACTTTAAATTCTCACAGTCAATGTGTAAGAGTTAGCAGTCTTATCACATAAATGTTTAGGGAATAACATGCACAGCTCAAATCTTGCAAGGACAAGAGGCCATGGAATATCTGGTTATGTTTACTTAATAACTGACAAGCAATTCATCAATTAATTAAAAACTTAATAAAAACGATAAGAAAGGTCGATCTTGAGAGAGAAGCTTGAAAACTCAATTTCACAGGAATTCCTCTGTTTGGAGAAAGAGACATTTTGATTACCTGGCCGGATACCAGGGGAATAATGTCCAAACAGCCCCTGCACCATATCCATACACACTGCTCCCCTCACATCCCACCAAAACGCTAACGGCTGGAAAAGTGAGATGAAAACAGGAAACAGCTGTCGAGAAGCTGCTCGTCCCAGTTGATTTCTAACTCTCCTCACAAACTCCTTCCTTCCTTTCACTCACCTCCTCTCACAAGCCAAATGTCAGGTCAGGTGGCAGAAATGGCACTTTCTCTGACAGGAACACGAAAGGACTGCAGGTACATTTGGTTGAAAAGGCCCTTCTTGAAGCAGAGGTAGTTCCAGGGAGGGTTTCCTGTTTCCAATAGCCCTGGCTGCAGATTCACTCAGAGCCTGATTGTATTGTGTGTTCCTAAAAACTTTCAAATCCTGAAGCAAACCAAATGATCAATAATTGGAGGATTCTTAGTAGATCAAAAGGGGTGTTGGGTGGAGAAGATGTTTTTTCTTTGTGTGGTTTGCAACCACAGTCATCAGTACTGTACTGCCAATATCAGTGGTACAATGCAACTAATAACTCTTACTGTACTAAAGTAGACATTTTAATTTACACATTATGGTTTTAACGAAGGACTTTTACTTGGGTTTTTGTACTTTTACGTAAAGTAAATTATGTTAATACTGCCAACACCAATGGTTTTATTTAATTTATTTTTTGACTGACCAAGTCCTATGAAAGCCTACAACAAGGTATTTCTCTCATTTTGTATGCTTGATGAAATATTAACTGAACTGTTGATTTACTAACTGATTACATTATTTATTCTCTCAGTAGGGTGGAAGGAGTTGTGAAATGTGTTGGTATATATTTTAAAACCTTACTTTTGTAACGCTTGTTTGGTGTTTGCCATAATCACAGCCCATTATAGAGAGACACTGTTCAGGGAAATGAGGCTCTCACACATCATCATTAATACCCGAGCTGCACTATGGTTGACCAGTCTACAGCCAATGAGTTTAATGGCGCATTTCCACTGCCTCGGCTTAGTACGGTATAGTTAGGCCTTGGTAGGCCAGGCTCACTTTATGCTGCGTTTCCATTACAGTTTAGTAGCTGGCGCAGTAACTATAGTAACGCAGTGTAGGCGGAGCCGTGACGTCATCTTCAATGCAAACCACAGAAAACCAACATCAGCCGTTAGCTGTTAGCACTCAGAGCTCACAGCTCCTCATATCTGTTCAGAAACTCGACAAAAGTTAAACAAGTACAATCCACAGACTGCCTGTGTCATGGCGAATACAGTCGCTGGTTTATTTATGTCTGTATAGGCGGTTGATGTGAGTGTGGACGGTCAGAGCATATACTGCGTTAGCTTAGCCGATCTCCATTTAGACAACACGCATTTAAAAAAAAGGTTTTTCGCCTGCCGTCTGTCTGCAGACTTGTCAAAGCATTAATTCATGGTTTTTACTAACCGTTATCAGTATGTTGTTACTTCGGCATCATTTTGAGACGTGTATTACAATTAAATCACGGTCAAATATGTTCATTTTGTTGTAGTTGTAGCCCCCTTGCCAGCGATTCTCTCACTAGTTTAGCATACTCAGCCCGACTCAGCCCGGTTGTTGGCCCGGAAAGAACCTCGATTTTATGGGGCCAGAAAAAACTGCACGGCTCGGCACCCTTAAAGCGAGCTCCGCGCTGTAGTGGAAATGCGCCATTAGAGTATAGGGGACAAACCAGGGGACTTTACTTCCTCTTGACACCGTCGGTTATTTACAAAAAAACACCTAAATATAATTGTTATTGTGCTTCTGTCTTTCTGTGTCTTTTCATCTGTAAACTCCCTCAACGCTCTCTTTCTTCTCTTGATCGCCCTCTCACGGGAGAACACTTTACTTTCCGCTTCATTGTAGGATTTCTGCCATTTTAAATTTGACCATCTCTGTTATTAAGTTATGGAATACTAAATAAATAAGTAATTAGATACATACAATGCGTTGAAACGCTAGGGAATAGAAGCGCGAGTATTACATAGTGATTTCCCTTCGACGTGTTTCAGGCACCGCACCGTTGTGACGAAAACAGAGCTGAGCCAGAAGGCAAAGCTCTCTGTCTTCCGGGCCATTTTCATTTTCGTTCCTACCCTCACCTATGGTCATGAAGGATGGGTCATGACCGAAAGAACGAGATCGCGGATACAAGCGGTCGAGATGGGTTTTTCTCAGCAGGGTGGCTGGC